>NC_139948.1:20998736-21268053 GCF_963454915.1 Gymnoscopelus microlampas
TTTGTACAATATTGCAATAATTTTAGACATTTTTATTTTTACATTATCTATATGAGATTTCCAGTTTAATTTGCTATCAATTATTACACCCAAGAATTTATTTTCGTACACTCTTTCTATCTCAACATCATTGATTTTTATTTTTTGTTTACAATTTATTTTCCTTGTGCCAAATATCATAAATTTAGTTTTACTTAAATTCAGTGATAGTTTATTTATATCGAACCACTTCTTTAGTGTTGTCAACTCTGCCTCTACCGCATTCAGGAGCTGCTCCAAACTCTCCCCAGAACAATACAGGTTGGTATCGTCTGCAAAAATAACATATCTCAATATGGTAGACACTTTACAGATATCATTTATGTATAAAATAAACAACTTTGGGCCAAGTACAGAACCCTGCGGGACCCCATATGTTACCCTTGCTAGCTCAGATTTTATATTATTTAACTGTACATATTGTTTACGATCATCAAGGTAACTCTTCAACCATGAATGGGCTATCCCTCTAACACCATATCTCTCCATTTTATCTAATAACAAGCAGTGGTCTAATGTGTCAAATGCTTTTTTGAGATCAATAAACACCCCTACAGTATATTTTCCGTCCTCTATTGCTGTTGTAATTTCTTCCACCATTTCCGTCACAGCCATCGAGGTGGACCTGTTTGATCTAAAGCCATACTGGTGGTTGCTAAGAAGATTGTTTTTTTCTATGAATTGATCCAGTCTTTTGACAAATAGTTTTTCTATTATTTTTGAAAATTGTGAAAGCAGAGATATGGGTCTATAGTTGGAGAATTGGTGTCTATTACCACTTTTGAAAATCGGGATTACCTTTGCAGTCTTCATACTAGTTGGGAAAATACCTGTTAAAAATGATTGGTTACAAATATATGTTAACGGTTTTACTATATCTTCTATTATATTTTTAACTAATGACATATCTATCTCGGTTGAGTCGGCAGATTTTTTCTCCTTAAATTGTTTTACTATTTCGAGTATTTCAGTTACTTCAACACCTCTAATAAAAATAGAATTAAGATTCCGGGGAACAATACCCTCCAACCCATCCCTGTCTCTTGGTTCCACAATCTCATTTGCTAGAGTTTTTTCCTACATTTGCGAAATACTGATTAAATTCATTTGCTATTTCCCTTGGATTATTTATAGTTATATTATTATTGTTTACATAGTAGTTTGGGTATTCTGCTTTTGATGTGCTCTTTCTTATTATGCTATTTAATACCCTCCATGTCCCTTGTATGTTGGTTCTATGCTGATCCAATAATTTATGATAATACTCTTTCTTATTAGATCTTATAATATTTATTAGTTTATTTTTATATGTTTTATATCTAATTTCCGTTTCCTTTGTTCTATTTTTTAAGAAGGTTTTATATAATAAATTCTTCTTTTTACATGCATTTTCTAGTCCCCTGGTGATCCATGGTTTACTCACTTTCTTGTGTTTATTAGTCTGTTTTCTGACTGGACAGTTTTTATCATAAAGTGTAATTAATGTGTTTAAAAAGGCATCGTATGCTTTATTTGGATTTGCGTCTGCATAGACCTCCTCCCAGTTCTGTTTGCTGAGGTCCACTTTGAGGGCTGCAACGGCTTTCGGTGTTTTAAGTCTATACATTATACAGTTGTCATCGCTGAATTGCCTCTTACTCTTGAGACAGTGTTGGAGGATTGCAAAAACTGGAAGATGGTCAGTAATGTCATTTATGAGTAGTCCACCTATTATGTTACTGTCAATGTAATTTGTAAATATATTATCTATCAAGGTAGCTGTGTCTATTGTAATCCTACTGGGCTTGATGATCAAAGGAAAGAGACTATTGCCATACATATGATTGATGAAATCTGTCGTTTTTTTATTTCCTTTTGCTTTTAAAAGGTCAATATTAAAATCTCCACAAGCTACTTGAATCTTATTATTATTACAATTACCAAGCATAGCCACTAGTTTGCTATTAAATGTGTCCAGACAGGTACCTGGACACCTATAAACACAACTAATTATTATATTTTTCGCCTTCTCTGCTTTTATTTCTATTGTTAGACATTCTAACATATTATCTATACTTTGTGTCTTGCTTTTAACAATATTACATTGCAGAGCTGTATCAACATAAATAGCAACTCCTCCTCCTGTTTTATTAGTCCTGTTAGATGTAAACAGCTCATATCCTTCCAGGTCCATCTCATATCCTTTCTTGCTATTAAGCCAGGTCTCTGATATTGCGATTACACTGAATTTATTGAATTTATTAAGGTATGCTTTGATTTTACTAAAGCTACTATAGAGGCTTCTGCCATTAAAATGTATAATTGATAAGGCTCCTTCCATCTTAATATTACTTATAAATTGCTCATCGGTGTAGTACTCGCAGTTGATATTTAGATTATTATACAAATGGCTATCAGGGTCCACATCGTTTTCAATCCCATATAATTTATGTTCGGTGAGGTCAAAAGTTTCATAATTTATATTTTCATACCTGTGATATAAACTATGCACATTTTCTTCCCCACAATACATATCCCTTTTTACAAAGTCCTCATCTTCTATACCTCCAAATGGAAATGAATAGTCCCTATCTAAGTCTGTCATTTGTTATAGAGTCTGTCCATTCGGATGTTTCCCAGACAGCGCATATGCATACTCTCCCACACCCCGACACACACACACGCACACACATAACACACACACACACACAGACACACACCACCCGCCCACACACGCACGCGCACACACACACACACACACACACACACACACACACACACACACACACACACACACACACACACACACACACACACGCGCTCTCAACCACCGACTCATACACTCAAATGTCCGTTGAAAATCTTCTAAAGTTGCAAAACAAAAACAAAAAAACATGCAGTCGCCATGCGTAAAAATCCACTTGCAAGTTTCTGTCCGACAAGAGATCATGCAGTAAACCTTATTTTCCGAAAAGGTTAAGCAAAAAATAATCCTTATCTTGTCTCCATTGTTTGTAATTAGAGCCTTCCTACAACATGCTTTCCATGCAAAATAATAGTCATCCATGCATAAGCAAACATGCTCCCCGCAAAAAACTATTGAAAAAATAGATAGGAAATATTTCATGCAAAAAAAGGGTTTATCCATGCATCTTAAGGAAGAATACTCCACGCAAAAATAAGCAAAAATACTCAAGCAATATTCCATGCAGAAACGAAATCTATCCATGCACAAGCAAAAATATTCCACGCAAAAACCATGAGCAAAAACAAGCAGAAAGTAATCCATGCAAAAACAAAGTTTATCCATGCCATTTGAGTTTTCTATTGAAAAAGTACTATAAAAAATAATATTCCATGACATTTGTATCTTCAGTGGAGCAAAAGTAATCCATGCATAACAAAACAAAAAGCTTAATCTTGCCATGCCTTCCGCATCTTCAGGTCGCAGAGAGAACCAAACCAAAAAACAAAAATATAAGATACTCATCATGGTCGCAATTGGATTTTATCCATAATTGCGTGATATGTAGGCATTGTCATTTCCTTACTTGCATTGTTCCAGGTCTTTGAGCTCTCTTACCGTTACCACCTTGGATGTTTCGGGAGATGATCCGTTCAGCTTTATCAGAACTCTGCAGTTTCTGGTCCACGTTGCTTGTATCTTGCTCTGCTTCTTTAGGTAGCGGGCCTCTCGGGCAATATCGGCGTTTTTCTTGGTTAGATGTTCGTTTATGTAGACATTGGTCCCCTTCAGTTTCTTTCCCTGTCGCAGTAGATCAGTCTTGTGTTTGCGATTCACAAAACGGACAATTATAGCAGGTTTGGCTGTGCTATCCTTCCGAGGAAGTGTATGACAGGCCGAAATGCTGTCTCTCTGGATGTTCATTTGTCTTCCTTCAAAGAATTGAACAATTTGGCTTTCCAGCGATAATTGTTCTTCTATTGGAGTGTCCTCACCTTCATTCACTCCTGCGACGAGAGATGCTGTTCTAGCATAGGTTCGATGCTTTGTTTCCAAACCACTGATGATGAGGTCTTCCATCCTTGAATATTGTTCCAGTTCATCGATTCTTCTTTCGAGTCCATCGATTTTTTGGTCCTTTTCCATCATCATGTTCTTTAGCTCTTTAACCTCATCCACTAGCCCCATTAGTGTACCTACTTTTTTGGACACATTGGCCAGCTCCTCTGACATGAAGTCAAGAGATTTTCGGATCTCCTCCATGTCATCCGAACCTTCATTTGGAGCAGGATTATTGGATCGTCCTCTCCCGCTCCTGGACATTTTCACTTCTTTTTGTCCTTATTAAACTCTTTTCCAATTTACAAAAAACTTTACAATAAACTTGTCAGTTTTCTGTTTTTAGCCTATTTCTCTCCAGTCCGTGCGAACCGCAGCAGAAACGGCGTGTGACGCGTGTGACGTCACTGATGGGATGAAGATTCACACAGCGTGCATGTCGTGTGTGTCTTTGTAGCGTGCGTGTCGTGTGTCTTTGTAGCATGCGTGTCGTGTGTCTTTGTAGCGTGCGTGTCGTGTGTCTTTGTAGCGTGCATGTCGTGTGTGTCTTTGTAGCGTGCGTGTCGTGTGTCTTTGTAGCGTGCGTGTGGTGTGTCTTTGTAGCGTGCGTGTGGTGTGTCTTTGTAGCGTGCGTGTGGTGTGTCTTTGTAGCGTGCGTGTGGTGTGTCTTTGTAGCGTGCGCGTGGTGTGTCTTTGTAGCGTGCGTGTGGTGTGTCTTTGTAGCGTGCGTGTGGTGTGTCTTTGTAGCGTGCGTGTGGTGTGTCTTTGTAGCGTGCGTGTGGTGTGTCTTTGTAGCGTGCGTGTGGTGTGTCTTTGTAGCGTGCGTGTGGTGTGTCTTTGTAGCGTGCGTGTGGTGTGTCTTTGTAGCGTGCGTGTGGTGTGTCTTTGTAGCGTGCGTGTGGTGTGTCTTTGTAGCGTGCGTGTGGTGTGTCTTTGTAGCGTGTGTGTGGTGTGTCTTTGTAGCGTGCGTGTGGTGTGTCTTTGTAGCGTGCGTGTCGTGTGTCTTTGTAGCGTGCGTGTGGTGTGTCTTTGTAGCGTGCGTGTGGTGTGTCTTTGTAGCGTGCGTGTCGTGTGTCTTTGTAGCGTGCGTGTGGTGTGTCTTTGTAGCGTGCGTGTCGTGTGTCTTTGTAGCGTGCGTGTGGTGTGTCTTTGTAGCGTGCGTGTGGTGTGTCTTTGTAGCGTGCGTGTGGTGTGTCTTTGTAGCGTGCGTGTGGTGTGTCTTTGTAGCGTGCGTGTGGTGTGTCTTTGTAGCGTGCGTGTGGTGTGTCTTTGTAGCGTGCGTGTGGTGTGTCTTTGTAGCGTGCGTGTGGTGTGTCTTTGTAGCGTGCGTGTCGTGTGTCTTTGTAGCGTGCGTGTCGTGTGTCTTTGTAGCGTGCGTGTCGTGTGTCTTTGTAGCGTGCGTGTCGTGTGTCTTTGTAGCGTGCGTGTGGTGTGTCTTTGTAGCGTGCGTGTGGTGTGTCTTTGTAGCGTGCGTGTGGTGTGTCTTTGTAGCGTGCGTGTCGTATGTGTCTTTGTAGCGTGCGTGTCGTGTGTCTTTGTAGCGTGCGTGTCGTGTGTCTTTGTAGCGTGCGTGTGGTGTGTCTTTGTAGCGTGCGTGTCGTGTGTGTCTTTGTAGCGTGCGTGTCGTGTGTCTTTGTAGCGTGCGTGTCGTGTGTCTTTGTAGCGTGCGTGTGGTGTGTCTTTGTAGCGTGCGTGTGGTGTGTCTTTGTAGCGTGCGTGTCGTGTGTCTTTGTAGCGTGCGTGTGGTGTGTCTTTGTAGCGTGCGTGTGGTGTGTCTTTGTAGCGTGCGTGTGGTGTGTCTTTGTAGCGTGCGTGTGGTGTGTCTTTGTAGCGTGCGTGTGGTGTGTCTTTGTAGCGTGCGTGTGGTGTGTCTTTGTAGCGTGCGTGTGGTGTGTCTTTGTAGCGTGCGTGTGGTGTGTCTTTGTAGCGTGCGTGTGGTGTGTCTTTGTAGCGTGCGTGTGGTGTGTCTTTGTAGCGTGCGTGTGGTGTGTCTTTGTAGCGTGCGTGTGGTGTGTCTTTGTAGCGTGCGTGTGGTGTGTCTTTGTAGCGTGCGTGTGGTGTGTCTTTGTAGCGTGCGTGTGGTGTGTCTTTGTAGCGTGCGTGTGGTGTGTCTTTGTAGCGTGCGTGTGGTGTGTCTTTGTAGCGTGCGTGTGGTGTGTCTTTGTAGCGTGCGTGTGGTGTGTCTTTGTAGCGTGCGTGTGGTGTGTCTTTGTAGCGTGCGTGTGGTGTGTCTTTGTAGCGTGCGTGTGGTGTGCCTTTGTAGCGTGCGTGTGGTGTGCCTTTGTAGCGTGCGTGTGGTTTGTCTTTGTAGCGTGCGTGTGGTGTGTCTTTGTAGCGTGCGTGTGGTGTGTCTTTGTAGCGTGCGTGTGGTGTGTCTTTGTAGCGTGCGTGTGGTGTGTCTTTGTAGCGTGCGTGTGGTGTGTCTTTGTAGCGTGCGTGTGGTGTGTCTTTGTAGCGTGCGTTTGGTGTGTCTTTGTAGCGTGCGTGTGGTGTGTCTTTGTAGCGTGCGTGTCGTGTGTCTTTGTAGCGTGCGTGTCGTGTGTCTTTGTAGCGTGCGTGTGGTGTGTCTTTGTAGCGTGCGTGTGGTGTGTCTTTGTAGCGTGCGTGTTGTGTGTCTTTGTAGCGTGCGTGTGGTGTGTCTTTGTAGCGTGCGTGTGGTGTGTCTTTGTAGCGTGCGTGTCATGTGTCTTTGTAGCGTGCGTGTGGTGTGTCTTTGTAGCGTGCGTGTGGTGTGTCTTTGTAGCGTGCGTGTGGTGTGTCTTTGTAGCGTGCGTGTGGTGTGTCTTTGTAGCGTGCGTGTGGTGTGTCTTTGTAGCGTGCGTGTCGTGTGTCTTTGTAGCGTGCGTGTGGTGTGTCTTTGTAGCGTGCGTGTGGTGTGTCTTTGTAGCGTGCGTGTGGTGTGTCTTTGTAGCGTGCGTGTGGTGTGTCTTTGTAGCGTGCGTGTGGTGTGTCTTTGTAGCGTGCGTGTGGTGTGTCTTTGTAGCGTGCGTGTGGTGTGTCTTTGTAGCGTGCGTGTCGTGTGTCTTTGTAGCGTGCGTGTGGTGTGTCTTTGTAGCGTGCGTGTGGTGTGTCTTTGTAGCGTGCGTGTCGTTTGTCTTTGTAGCGTGCGTATGGTGTGTCTTTGTAGCGTGCGTGTGGTGTGTCTTTGTAGCGTGCGTGTCGTGTGTCTTTGTAGCGTGCGTGTCGTGTGTCTTTGTAGCGTGCGTGTCGTGTGTCTTTGTAGCGTGCGTGTGGTGTGTCTTTGTAGCGTGCGTGTGGTGTGTCTTTGTAGCGTGCATGTCGTGTGTGTCTTTGTAGCGTGCGTGTCGTGTGTCTTTGTAGCATGCGTGTCGTGTGTCTTTGTAGCGTGCGTGTCGTGTGTCTTTGTAGCGTGCATGTCGTGTGTGTCTTTGTAGCGTGCGTGTCGTGTGTCTTTGTAGCGTGCGTGTGGTGTGTCTTTGTAGCGTGCGTGTCGTGTGTCTTTGTAGCGTGCGTGTGGTGTGTCTTTGTAGCGTGCGCGTGGTGTGTCTTTGTAGCGTGCGCGTGGTGTGTCTTTGTAGCGTGCGTGTGGTGTGTCTTTGTAGCGTGCGTGTGGTGTGTCTTTGTAGCGTGCGTGTGGTGTGTCTTTGTAGCGTGCGTGTGGTGTGTCTTTGTAGCGTGCGTGTGGTGTGTCTTTGTAGCGTGCGTGTGGTGTGTCTTTGTAGCGTGCGTGTGGTGTGTCTTTGTAGCGTGCGTGTGGTGTGTCTTTGTAGCGTGCGTGTGGTGTGTCTTTGTAGCGTGTGTGTGGTGTGTCTTTGTAGCGTGCGTGTGGTGTGTCTTTGTAGCGTGCGTGTCGTGTGTCTTTGTAGCGTGCGTGTGGTGTGTCTTTGTAGCGTGCGTGTGGTGTGTCTTTGTAGCGTGCGTGTCGTGTGTCTTTGTAGCGTGCGTGTGGTGTGTCTTTGTAGCGTGCGTGTCGTGTGTCTTTGTAGCGTGCGTGTGGTGTGTCTTTGTAGCGTGCGTGTGGTGTGTCTTTGTAGCGTGCGTGTGGTGTGTCTTTGTAGCGTGCGTGTGGTGTGTCTTTGTAGCGTGCGTGTGGTGTGTCTTTGTAGCGTGCGTGTGGTGTGTCTTTGTAGCGTGCGTGTGGTGTGTCTTTGTAGCGTGCGTGTGGTGTGTCTTTGTAGCGTGCGTGTCGTGTGTCTTTGTAGCGTGCGTGTCGTGTGTCTTTGTAGCGTGCGTGTCGTGTGTCTTTGTAGCGTGCGTGTCGTGTGTCTTTGTAGCGTGCGTGTGGTGTGTCTTTGTAGCGTGCGTGTGGTGTGTCTTTGTAGCGTGCGTGTGGTGTGTCTTTGTAGCGTGCGTGTCGTATGTGTCTTTGTAGCGTGCGTGTCGTGTGTCTTTGTAGCGTGCGTGTCGTGTGTCTTTGTAGCGTGCGTGTGGTGTGTCTTTGTAGCGTGCGTGTCGTGTGTGTCTTTGTAGCGTGCGTGTCGTGTGTCTTTGTAGCGTGCGTGTCGTGTGTCTTTGTAGCGTGCGTGTGGTGTGTCTTTGTAGCGTGCGTGTGGTGTGTCTTTGTAGCGTGCGTGTCGTGTGTCTTTGTAGCGTGCGTGTGGTGTGTCTTTGTAGCGTGCGTGTGGTGTGTCTTTGTAGCGTGCGTGTGGTGTGTCTTTGTAGCGTGCGTGTGGTGTGTCTTTGTAGCGTGCGTGTGGTGTGTCTTTGTAGCGTGCGTGTGGTGTGTCTTTGTAGCGTGCGTGTGGTGTGTCTTTGTAGCGTGCGTGTGGTGTGTCTTTGTAGCGTGCGTGTGGTGTGTCTTTGTAGCGTTCGTGTCGTGTGTCTTTGTAGCGTGCGTGTGGTGTGTCTTTGTAGCGTGCGTGTCGTGTGTCTTTGTAGCGTGCGTGTGGTGTGTCTTTGTAGCGTGCGTGTCGTGTGTCTTTGTAGCGTGCGTGTGGTGTGTCTTTGTAGCGTGCGTGTCGTGTGTCTTTGTAGCGTGCGTGTGGTGTGTCTTTGTAGCGTGCGTGTGGTGTGTCTTTGTAGTGTGCGTGTCGTGTGTCTTTGTAGCGTGCGTGTCGTGTGTGTCTTTGTACCGTGCGTGTCGTGTGTCTTTGTAGCGTGCGTGTCGTGTGTGTCTTTGTAGCGTGCGTGTGGTGTGTCTTTGTAGCGTGCGTGTCGTGTGTCTTTGTAGCGTGCGTGTGGTGTGTCTTTGTAGCGTGCGTGTCGTGTGTCTTTGTAGCGTGCGTGTCGTGTGTCTTTGTAGTGTGCGTGTCGTGTGTCTTTGTAGCGTGCGTGTCATGTGTCTTTGTAGCGTGCGTGTGGTGTGTCTTTGTAGCGTGCGTGTGGTGTGTCTTTGTAGCGTGCGTGTCGTGTGTCTTTGTAGCGTGCGTGTGGTGTGTCTTTGTAGCGTGCGTGTCGTGTGTCTTTGTAGCGTGCCAGTGGTGTGTCTTTGTAGCGTGCGTGTCGTGTGTCTTTGTAGCGTGCGTGTCGTGTGTCTTTGTAGCGTGCGTGTCGTGTGTCTTTGTAGCGTGCGTGTGGTGTGTCTTTGTAGCGTGCGTGTCGTGTGTCTTTGTAGCGTGCGTGTGGTGTGTCTTTGTAGCGTGCGTGTCGTGTGTCTTTGTAGCGTGCGTGTGGTGTGTCTTTGTAGCGTGCGTGTCGTGTGTCTTTGTAGCGTGCGTGTGGTGTGTCTTTGTAGCGTGCGTGTCGTGTGTCTTTGTAGCGTGCGTGTGGTGTGTCTTTGTAGCGTGCGTGTGGTGTGTCTTTGTAGTGTGCGTGTCGTGTGTCTTTGTAGCGTGCGTGTCGTGTGTGTCTTTGTACCGTGCGTGTCGTGTGTCTTTGTAGCGTGCGTGTCGTGTGTGTCTTTGTAGCGTGCGTGTGGTGTGTCTTTGTAGCGTGCGTGTTGTGTGTCTTTGTAGCGTGCGTGTGGTGTGTCTTTGTAGCGTGCGTGTCGTGTGTCTTTGTAGCGTGCGTGTCGTGTGTCTTTGTAGCGTGCGTGTCGTGTGTCTTTGTAGCGTGCGTGTCGTGTGTCTTTGTAGCGTGCGTGTCGTGTGTCTATGTAGCGTGCGTGTCGTGTGTCTTTGTAGCGTGCGTGTGGTGTGTCTTTGTAGCGTGCGTGTCGTGTGTCTTTGTAGCGTGCGTGTGGTGTGTCTTTGTAGCGTGCGTGTGGTGTGTCTTTGTAGCGTGCGTGTGGTGTGTCTTTGTAGCGTGCGTGTGGTGTGTCTTTGTAGCGTGCGTGTGGTGTGTCTTTGTAGCGTGCGTGTCGTGTGTCTTTGTAGCGTGCGTGTGGTGTGTCTTTGTAGCGTGCGTGTGGTGTGTCTTTGTAGCGTGCGTGTCGTTTGTCTTTGTAGCGTGCGTGTGGTGTGTCTTTGTAGCGTGCGTGTCGTGTGTCTTTGTAGCGTGCGTGTGGTGTGTCTTTGTAGCGTGCGTGTCGTGTGTCTTTGTAGCGTGCGTGTGGTGTGTCTTTGTAGCGTGCGTGTCGTGTGTCTTTGTAGCGTGCGTGTGGTGTGTCTTTGTAGCGTGCGTGTGGTGTGTCTTTGTAGCGTGCGTGTCGTGTGTCTTTGTAGCGTGCGTGTCGTGTGTGTCTTTGTAGCGTGCGTGTCGTGTGTCTTTGTAGCGTGTGTGTCGTGTGTGTCTTTGTAGCGTGCGCGTGGTGTGTCTTTGTAGCGTGCGTGTCGTGTGTCTTTGTAGCGTGCGTGTCGTGTGTCTTTGTAGCGTGCGTGTGGTGTGTCTTTGTAGCGTGCGTGTCGTGTGTCTTTGTAGCGTGCGTGTCGTGTGTCTTTGTAGCTTGCGTGTCGTGTGTCTTTGTAGCGTGCGTGTCGTGTGTCTTTGTAGCGTGCGTGTCGTGTGTCTTTGTAGCGTGCGTGTGGTGTGTCTTTGTAGCGTGCGTGTGGTGTGTCTTTGTAGCGTGCGTGTGGTGTGTCTTTGTAGCGTGCGTGTGGTGTGTCTTTGTAGCGTGCGTGTCGTGTGTCTTTGTAGCGTGCGTGTGGTGTGTCTTTGTAGCGTGCGTGTCGTGTGTCTTTGTAGCGTGCGTGTCGTGTGTCTTTGTAGCGTGCGTGTCGTGTGTCTTTGTAGCGTGCGTGTGGTGTGTCTTTGTAGCGTGCGTGTCGTGTGTCTTTGTAGCGTGCGTGTGGTGTGTCTTTTGTAACGGTGGACATGGCCCCTAAGACTCTAAAAGGCAGCTAGCAACCCCTAGGCCAGGTGTCTTCATTGTTTTTCAGGCCAAGGACCCCTTACTGAGAGAGAGGTGAAGCAGGGACCCCCCCATTACATATTGTATAAAACTGTGTGGCAGATTAAACTTTTTCATAGATTTCATAGATAGCTTCATCAGACTTGTTTGACATCACTATCATTTGTCTTTTCTATTTAATATGTTGGATTCATATTAATGTATATTTTCAGTTAACCTTTTGCCTCGCGCTGTGAGGCATTGCATGTGAGCTTGTAGATCTGCTATTTACAGCTAATGTTCCCCATCACACAAAGATTTGGCGGACCCCCTGTAGTAACTCTGAGGACCCCCTAGGAGTCACGGACCCCCTACCCTAAGGCTGTGTGTCCACGAAAGACTTTCTTCCCTGATGAAAACGACAGGCGCTCGTCTAAAAAATGCTTCCAAACGCCCGAGTTGAAAATATTACAGCTCTCGTCAAGCAGATAAAAGCGCTTTGTCACGCTGCTGGAGTTTCCAAAAATGCCGTGCTCCAGTGTTGATTTTGACAGCAAATTTTGATAGAGTTTTAATCATAGTCTTTTGAATAAAATTCCATTTAGTTTTAGTCATATTTTAGTCACCTGAAATGTTTTAATTTTTGTCTAGTTTTAGTCGACTAAATATCATAAGATTATAGTCGACTAAATCTACAGTTGATTTAGTCAACTAAAATGGCCGTGATGGCGTCGTAATGGCTGATTTTACACTTGGTTGCATGCTGGAAATAGCCGATCTACAAGCTCACAACGCGTCGCAACGCGTTGTGAGCTTGTAGATCTGCTATTTTCAAAGCGTAACACCCGAGCACCCGTATGTGGTCGCCAACATTAGTAGGAGCCATCTGGGGAGCATGCATGTACTGTACATGTATGTACTCAGCGAGTTTCATGGCAATCCACCCATTCGATTTTGAGACAACTTTAGGACAAAAATGGTGTCCTAAATGGTGGCACTAGACTCTAGCGATGGCCCGTACTGATTTCTGTGACCCAATGGCCTTTCCTCTAGCGGCTAGAGGAAAGACCACTGGGGTCACCAAAATCAGTAGGGACCATCGTCGGGGGAGCATGAAGTTGCACAGCAAATTCCATGGCAATCCATCCGGTAGTTTTCGAGATATCTTGTTTAGGAATAAAATGTGTGCCAAGTGGAAGTTTGGGCCTGGTGGTGCTACAGAGGAAGGGCCATGGGGGTCACCAAAAATCAGTAGCGGCTATCCTCAGGGGAGCATAAAAATGCCTCAAAGAGAGGACTGATTGCGACTCATGTTGCAAGGAAACGTTCACACGTTCATGACTGCAGCATGTAGGCGAACTTGCTTTATGTCACCTCGTCTGATATATCAGTTACTGACCATATCAAACCACCACACAAACTACACTGCGATACAATTACAACCAACTAAAGCATAGCAAAGTATAATACAAGTACTGTGCAGTCATGTACCATATTATACAGTTTACCAGCACAAATAAGACACAGATAGGTCAAATAGCAAGCTATAACACACACATACTGTATGTATATGAGCATTACATAACAACAGTGCATGCCACGCTGCCTCGTCGAAAATGGTTAAAGTTACCCATCACATAGGGATGGGCACAATCATTACTTGATACTATTAAGACATCAAATGTGAGGGTTATATACAGTATATATGAAGAACCCAGCCTACAAACACGCTTAATGCATAAGCATTGATGCCTCTGGCCAAGCTAGAGGTGCCGTGCTGGAGTAGGGGTGCAGTGGAGGAATTGAGCCGAAGGCACCATGAATGGATAATCGGACGCCAGTCTCAACGGTGGCGCATGGCCATTTGTAACACATTATTATTGGATGGGAGCTGGTTGTTTTGTTAGGGACGTCAATATTTTGTTCTAGTGTCTGGTTATCATCTCGTCTTGACCAATCCTGAGCAACAGCACCTCTTGAGAACCTTTTCTGAAACCGAGTCGCAGCGCATAAAAATAACCTGCGAAACATTTCACACTGCACAGCACAGCACAGTTGGCTTAGTTCTTATTGTTGAAAAGAGCCATAAGCACACTGTACTGTAGCTTACCGTCTGAGCAGAGGCACTGATATGAGTCAACTCCATCCACACAGATCGCACCACGCTGGCATGGACTGGACTCGCACTCGTTGAGATCTACTTCACAAAACGGTCCACCAAAGCCTGCAGACAGTACACACATGAGAAAGAAAAGACCGTTATTGGAATCCTTTTTGGTTGGTTTCATCCCTCGGCCAATTAGCCCATTAAGACCTGGAACGCATCTGTGTCATTTTAAGATTTCTTTGGCTATTTTTATAAAAATAATGGGATTTTTTAGCAAATCTTTGAATATATATATATTTTTAAAGCACACATTTTTAACTCAAATCTTTGCGTCTAGGGATTTAACAATTGTCTTCTAAATCCTAACAAAAAATCTAAGAATTGAATTGTTGTTGCTATAATATCAGTGGTTCTTTGTCGTTTTGAGTCGTGAGGCACTCACTATGGGAAACAGCGCCATCTGGCGATGCAACAGAGCTACACAATACGCTCCCGGGGCCCATTTCATTGGGCTAGAGGGTATGTCACGTAACCGGCTGTCCCTTCCCCTTTCCGGAAGGACATATAAGGGCTGGTCGTGACGTAGTACTTCCTCTTCAGTTCCTCTGTTCGCAGATGTTACAAGGCTACACGCTTGTTAAAAACTGAATTCTACATTTATTCGACAATTACTACACTTCAGGACCCAAAGTGAGAAACCAGCTTTAGCCCTAAAAGCGGAGACTAGGATAAGTCACCCACGGGTTTTCTCGCTCGACTAAACTCCAGGAAACTAACTTTATTCTACCTCGTGGTGAGCCGGTGTTAGCCCTTAGCTGCCTCTGAGCCTAGCCGTTAGCTGTTACTAGCTTCGGCTACCTCCACAGCGCTAACCCCCTTTCCCGCTGAGAAACTAACTTTATTCTACCTCGTGGTGAGCCGGTGTTAGCCCTTAGCTGCCTCTGAGCCTAGTCGCTAGCTGTTACTAGCTTCGGCTACCTCCGCAGCGCTAACCCCCTTTCCCGCTGAGCTAACTCCCCGAACAGAGCTGTTAGCCTAGCTTTTTGTGAGCCGACGTTAGCTTAAAGCTGTTCTTAGCCTAGCCGCTAACTTACTAGCTTAGCTGTTTGGCTACTTCCACAGCGCTAACCCCCTATCCGTTGAGCTAACTCCCCGAATAGAGCTGTTAGCCTAGCTTTTTGTCGCTCTTTTCCACGATACTCGAACTGTGTTGCTTGTCTCGTCCGGCTCCCGGTGAGGCTGCTTCGTCACAGATACGGCCTGTGCCGGTAGTTTTAGTGGACACCAGCGGCTCTCGCTCTGTCCCCCCGAAACTAGCGGAGACTAGGATAGGTCACCCACGGGTTTTCTCGCTCGACTAAACTCCAGGAAACTAACTTTATTCTACCTCGTGGTGAGCCGGTGTTAGCCCTTAGCTGCCTCTGAGCCTAGCCGCTAGCTGTTACTAGCTTCGGCTACCTCCACAGCGCTAACCCCCTTTCCCGCTGAGCTAACTCCCCGAACAGAGCTGTTAGCCTAGCTTTTTGTGAGCCGACGTTAGCTTAAAGCTGTTCTTAGCCTAGCCGCTAACTTACTAGCTTAGCTGTTTGGCTACTTCCACAGCGCTAACCCCCTATCCGTTGAGCTAACTCCCCGAATAGAGCTGTTAGCCTAGCTTTTTGTCGCTCTTTTCCACGATACTCGAACTGTGTTGCTTGTCTCGTCCGGCTCCCGGTGAGGCTGCTTCGTCACAGATAGATGGCTCGCTACGGTCAGGCCAGGGCCTGTACGGGGAACGCCGAACGTGCTAGCGGTGCTCGCCCAGCACCACCGCGACACTCCCGCCTCCCTACCCCAACTCCAGCTGCCGCGAGCGGTGGCCCGCGGTAAGCTAGCCCGACCCCCTTCGTGAGCGGAGTACGCGACGTTGACCGCCCTGTTCCTCCCAGTGTCTACAGAGCAGAAGCAGGGTAGTTTTTTGCACATTCTGTGAGGTCAGTACAAAATATAATGCCTGTTTTTTGTGCCAATAAAATTTGTTACAAAGAACCAAACCTTTGCATTATTCAAACCATGTCGACATGAGTCCACAATGCTAGGAAAATGGTCGGTGCTCGTCCTCCTACACTGTCGGATACAACATGTTATGCATATCAACGTCAGTATATTGTGGTACTTAATGCATACTGTGCCAATATGTCTGTCACACTTGTCACATATTGCATTTCCAAATACGGCTGGGATACGATATAATGCCTTAATGTCAATATATTGTTTTTATTGCCTGTTTTTGTGCTATTATGGTTGTTCTTTCACCACACCCTGCATGGTTCAGACACTATCTGAAATAAACCCATAGTGATTGGACGGAACCGGTTTCTCGGCCTTCCAAACACTGACGGGATACGAAGTATAATGCGTTTATCCATTATTTTTATATAATGTTCGCCATTATGCCAATGTGTTTGCTACACTGAATTGACTAACTCTGAACTAAGCCCTTAATGATTGGACGGAACCGGTTTCTCGGCCTTCCAAACACTGACGGGATACGAAGTATAATGCGTTTCTCCATTATTTTTATATAATGTTCGCCATTATGCCAATGTGTTTGCTACACTGAATTGAATAACTCCAGTGCAGATGGGAAAACCAGCCTCCAGCCTCCACAGCCAAACAGAGGAGCATGTCGCACTTACTGTAAGATCTGTGAAGAAATACCCTGTGATTGTGGTTTTACATGCGTTGAAAAGTACAAAACCTTGTCTTTTTCCAACTCCGCCTGTGTGCCAGGGAGAACGAGGACCGTTCTCGATGGTCTGCCTTTGGGCCCACAGTATCCGAAAAACCCCTCGTCGGTTTTTCAGATACGTGTGGGACAAGCAATCTGACCCCCCCCCCCATGAGCCCACAGTATTTGGTAAAGCCGGTTCTCGTTTTTCCAAATACGTGTGGGACAGAAACACTGCATGTACTGACTCCATTGAAGGTAACAATAAAACCAGTTGTAAAATCAATTGTAAGAACGGTACCACCCCTGTCCGCCAGAGGGCGCCTTTGCACCTTGGCACAGGCGTCACGCCCGTTTTTACAACCGATTCCACCATCTTGGAGAGGGCGCCAGAACGCTTCTGCATCACAGGGCCCTCTCAAGATGGCCGAACGGAAGGTAAACAAGTTACATACTTCCGTGTCCGACCGGAGACGGACGTCGAGCGTCCCCCACCGGATGTTGACGTCAGGGAGGTACCGCGTACTGTCTCACGTGACCTCCCCGAATCCAACTGTTTCCTTTTCCGACCGGAGACGGACAAGGGGCTTCTCCGACCGGATACCAATGTTGGGGAGGCACCGCGTGCGGGGTCACGTGACTTTCCCGAATCCTTCTGTCAATCAGGTAACACCCGTACTGCCTCTATCGAGCGTCACACGTTTGGCAACGCCAGAGCGTGCGAGCGTGTCACTGGTCTCCATGACAACGGGCAGACAGCCGGTGGAGCGAGCAGTTTCCTTAACTCGCCTCAACCCACTAGCTCGCTGTCTAGCGAAATGGAAAGCTTGCGACCCGTCTCATTGGGTGCTGCGCACCATACAGAAGGGTTACAAGTTACAGTTTTGCATGAAACCCCCGATGTCAGACAAAGTGATTTTCTCCAGCGCGACGGGCGCAGCGGCAGTTACGTTACGAGAGGAGGTTCTCTCTCTCCTAAACAATGGCGCAATAGGAGAGTTCTCCCCAGATCGGAAACGCCTGGGTTTTTACTCAAAGTTTTTCCTGGTTCAGAAAAAGGGGGGGGGGGGGGTGTACGTCCCATACTGGACCTGAGAGGTCTCAATACATTTCTAACGAAATTCAATTTTCGCATGCTGACGAACGCAGCGTTACTACGCACGGTGCGTCAGGGCGACGGATGGACCAGCATAGACTTAAAGGATGCGTGTTTCCACGTTCCCGTCTACCCGGTGCACAGGAAATTTCTGCTGTTGTTTTCACCTAGCGGCTACCTAGCCTCGCTTACGACAACACTGTGTTGCTTAATGCAGCAGGTACGTCAGTGTTACACTGGTTTTCTGTACTGGTCAGGCTCAGTACAGCAGTAACACACTGTGGTTGTACCGGTCAGCTCCCCTGGACAACAACGTGATTTTCCACGTACCTTTACATGCCTCCTATGTCAGACACAGGATGTTCCTCTCATGCGGAGAGGTAATGCAGCCATGTCTCTGAGAGAGAGGGACTCTCTCTACTGAGCAAGGGCATCTTCAGAAAACCGTCTACGAATTGGAACCTAGAGGTTACTTAGGTAACCCCGGTTTTTTTCCCCCAGTTTTGGTACAACTGGTTTTCGTGTGTTTTCTGGCCAAAGGAGGAGGAGGCTATGTGACCCTTTCTGGATGAAGGGGTCTCATCAAGTCTCTTACGAAATTCAGGTTTCGTATGCTGATGACCGTAGCGCTCCTGCGCACGTTCGGTCAGGGGGACAGGTGGACCAACGTAGCCCTGAGGCGCGATTACTGTCGGTTTTTCACTGTCGGTTTCTAGAAGGAGCGTTTTGGTTCCGTCCCAGCAGTCCTCCCTTATAGGGTTCTCACTGGACTCGACCACGCTCGCAGCACGTCTGTCTCAGGAGTGGTTAGACGGCTTCCTGTCCTGTGTGAGGCCTTTCCACGTAGGAAAGACAGTCACTTACAGGCTGTGCGTGCAGGTGGCGGGTCTCATGACTTCAGCCATACACCTGACCTGCCTAAGTAGGCTATTTTGGGACCTTTCAGAGGTGGATGCGGGCTCTCAGGATCCCACCTACCGTGGACCCTCGACAAGGTCTGGTGTCTCCACTTGCGTGGATTCACTTAGGCTGTGCTCATGCGCACCCTTTCTGTCAGAAGGCGTCAGGGGAGGCGCTGTGATCTCACGGACGCCAGCCTGATTTGGACCAGGTTCGATCGACCACAGGTCGATTTGTTTGCCTCAACAGAGAACGCGAAGTGCTCTCGCTTTTTCTCGGTGAAGGCAGCGGACTTTTCGTTGGGACTGGACGCGTTGGCTCACAGCTGGCCGAGGGAACTGCTTTATGCATTCCTGCCGCTGGAGTTGTTCCGCCCGACGTTGGAAAAGGTCAGGCCCCAGGGCCTGACTGTACTGCCAGTTGCTCCAGGTTGGGGCGTGTGGGGATCGGAGATAACTTCTCTGCTCCACGCCGAACCCGGGTCCCTTCCTCCGATCGCGGACCTGCTGACGCAGGTGGGGACCGAGATCAACCACCCCAGCCCCTGGGACCTAGATCTGTGGCTCTGGCCTGTGTGAGGGCCAACCTAGATTCGTGTGGTCTGCCCCCTGACGTGGTGGTTACCATCCAGAGGGCGAGGGCTGTTTTCTACTAGGGCTGCCTATGACGTCAAATGGAATATTTTCGTGTCATGGTGCCAGGGGCAGTCACCAGTGGTGGTGGCTTTTCGGGCCCCGGTACGCGGCTTCCTTTTTCTCTTGCAGAGCAAGCTGAATCAGGGTTTGACCTTCTCGACGGTCATGGTGTACTTGGATGCCATCTCCGTCTGCCACGAGGGTTTTCGAAGGCGGGACGGTTGGCGATCGTCACCTGGTACGGCGGTTCTTGGGCGGGGCCAGACGGACCAGGCCGGGTAACAGGCCTCTGTTTCCGGCTTGGAATCTGGCGGTGGTGCTGAATGCACTCTGCCTTCCCCCCGTTTGAACGTCTCGAGACTGGGAGCCTCAAGGTGTTGAGTCTGAAAACAGTCTTTTTGGTGACCCTGGCTATGGCCAAGAGGGTCGGTGACCTGTATGCACTCCCGGTGAGTTCGGAGTGCTTGAGGTGCTCTGGGGATAGCAGACGGGTTCTGCTGACGCCAAACTTGGCGTTCGTTACCAAGACCGGGGGGGTTGCACCGGCTCCGGTCGGATTGGTTGCGTTTCATCCACCTCCTTTCGCTTCGGCGGTGGATGAGTGGTCACTTTGTTTCTGTCCAGTGAGGGCTTTGAGGCTCTACTGTCAGGTGACGGCGCCTGGTAGGTCGTAAACACGATTGTTTGTCACCTACGGCTGGGGTGACCAGCGGAAAGCGATGGCCAAGTCAACGCTTTCCAGGTGGATAGTTGAGGCCGTAAGGCTCGCCTATACTAGTAGTGGGGCCCCAGTACCTGTTGGATTGGGGGCGCACTCGACTAGGGGATTGGCTGCTTCCTGGGCCCTCTCTAGAGAGGTTTTCGGTCCAGGAGATTTGCAGGGCTGCTGACTGGTCGTCTCCTTCGACCTTTGCAGCTTTCTACAGCCTGGACATGGCGGCTTCCTCGGTGACGCACGCAGTCCTTGGCGTGGCAGCCTCATCTACTTGAGGTGCCTTTCTCCCCCTGATGTGATCCCGTGGGGCTAACAATCTGTTGGGTCCTAGGGAGCAGGGGGGCCCTGTTCCCTTACTAGGAGGTTAGTAGGTGACGAGCCTTGTCTTCTATTAGCTGAATGGGGAAGACTTCGGTCTGTCGGGGTTTTTCGTTTATCTCATCCCTTGTGCCGTGTCCAGGCCCGGTGGGCCTGGGCATCCCTGAAGCGGGGGCCCGCCGTGTGCGGGTCCCTGAGCCAGTAGGGGACGTGCGGTTTTTTTCTGGGGATACAATGTTTTTAACGCTTCCGGGGGGTTTATAGATCCCATAGTGAGTGCCTCACGACTCAAAACGACAAAGAACTAGAGGTTACGTAGGTAACCCCGGTTCTTTTAGTTTAGGAGTGAGGCACTCACCAAACACCCCTTTGTTTCGCCACTGCGAACAGAGGACCTGTGGTAAGAGGAAGTACTACGTCACGACCAGCCCTTATATGTCCTTCCGGAAAGGGGAAGGGACAGCCGGTTACGTGACATACCCTCTAGCCCAATGAAATGGGCCCCGGGAGCGTATTGTGTAGCTCTGTTGCATCGCCAGATGGCGCTGTTTCCCATAGTGAGTGCCTCACTCCTAAACTAAAAGAACCGGGGTTACCTACGTAACCTCTAGTTTTCATGTCAAGGACCAAAATGATATGTATTTGGCCGCGGACCCCCATCTCAAAATATGTTGTTCCAGGGACCCACCAAAAGCAAAGATTTGAGTAAAAAAATGTATATAAAAAAATATATTCAAAGATTGGCAAACATTTTCACGATTTTTCAAAAATAGCAGATCTACAAGCTCATAGCGCGGCACTCGGTGCCGCGCTATGAGCTTGTATATCTGCTATTTTTGAAAAAACAAATAAATCTAAAACTGACAGAGATGCGTCCCAGGTCTTAATGGGTTAGGATCAGTATGACTTTGTTTGACACACAAGAGCTGCTGCTCAAAGCTAGTATTGATTCAAAGAACTTGCTGGGTACATGCAGACTCAGCCCACTGGCTCATTTAATCATGTTTAATAAGCGCCAGTCATTGCCCTTGTGATTTATTGCATTAGCCAAGCCAAAGCCAGAACTGTTGAGATCAGAGCCAACCTATACACACAAAAAGGGCCACAGCAAATGCATATATACAGTACATATACTGCATGTTGTATACAAGGTGCAAATAATGTTCTTCAACGACCATAAGAGTAAAATAGAGGATAATCCTGCATATTTTAAATCAAATAAGGAGGGCATTACACAAGCTATGAGTAGCTGATAACGAAGAACAAACGCAAGTAGTATTGTGTCATGTGCCTAAATCATTTCACCACAGACTAAACTAGAAAAAGTGCTCCTCGGAGCACAAGTCTCCGCCAGGTCAGGTAGGTTATTATGGCCTCCTGGTGGCGCTATAATAGACCAATGTGAAAAGGATGCCATTTATTCCTAGGCCTTGCACGGTAATCGGACACTGCATGCATGATTTGAGGCATTTTGTTCTAAAAATTTGTTTTGCTAAATTTGACCTGCTGGTGGTGCTATAACAGGCCAATGTTAAAAGGGTGGCATTTGTTCCTCATCATAGTGTGAATGTGCGTTCAAAGTTTCACCGTAATCGGACGCTGCATTCATGACTTGCAGCATTTTGTTCAAAACGGGCCACTCCTACAAACATTACATGTCAATGTTAGCCAATCAGGATGGCATATGAAAAATCAAACAGATCCGTCTTGATCACATGACTATAGAGATCATGTGTACTGATTTGCGTGAAATTTGGATCAAATATGAAGGCTTAATATCAAAAAATGTGTTTTACATAAGTCTGCCTCCTGGTGGCGCTATAAAAGGCAAATGTGAAAAATGCAGGGCAAAGGTTTGTCCTTGGCCTCTAGAGAGTGTGCATACAAAGTTTTACACTGATCGGTGCAGTTATAGGTAAAAACACGACTCAGCCTGTTACAGCGCCACCATGAGGCTGATTTGAACAAATGGCATTTCTTCCTCGGCCTAATGGGAATGTGTGTGCAAAATTTCACGGAAATTGCATGCTGTGTTCATGATTTGAGGCATTTTGTTCGAAACAGAGTACTCCTGCAAACTTTGAAAGACAATTTTTGCCAATCAGGATGGAATATGAAAAATCTGAAATGAGCCGTTTCTTTTAATGACTATATAGATACTGTGTACCGATTTGGGGGATTTTTGGCCAAAATTTGTAGGAGTACTGTTCAAAAATGTGTTTTGCACAAATCGGCCTCCTGGTGGCGCTATAAAAGGCCCATGTGAAAAATTTGGAGCAGAGGTTCGGCTTTGGCATCCAGGGACTGTGTGTGCACAGTTTCGCTGCGATCAAGCCAACGGTGGCAGAGATTAGCTGTACACAGACAAGACAGAATGACACACACACACACACACACACACACACACACACACACGGACGGACGGACAGGGGGTAAGACATACTCTCTCGCCATGCCTATCGGCCTGGCGGAGACAATTATGTTTATTGATCAGTATGTGCCAATCACAAATAATGAACGGAAAAAGTAACATGGATACAAAAGTAGTTTCAAAAGCTTTGGGTCGACAGACACTGCTGTCTTGGATAAGCAAAAATAATGATATTTCCAACTCAACTCAATTGTTACACCACAACTACAGGTGTAAAAAAAAAACTTGTCCTGCAAGTTCCATCAATTGCAGTTTCAATAGAGGTAGAAACAGAAAAACATATCTCAGATATACAGTATCAGATATCAGATACATTGGCACTGTGAAATATATGCATAAGGTTTATGATGATATACATAAGGTGTGTGGTTAAAATAGCATTGGGATGAAGCAGTGAAAAAGCAACAGATGCAAGTACATAAGGTGCATGTATGGTTTAAATCAGCTGTTAAAAAGCAGCATAATATAATAACATGACAGAGTATACAGTCATGTATAGGGCTGTCGCGATTACACATTTAAGTTGACGATTAATTGTCACGCTAATAATTGTGATTAATGATTTAATTGTGTTTTTTGGCATTGAACATTGGTACAAATGATTACAATTATAGATTTGTTTGACTTTCAGGCCTTGTAATAAAACAAATGTGCAGGGAAGATATAATAACTGAAATACATTGACATTTTACTGACATTTATACGAAAAAAAAAAGGTAAAAACAGCGGAAAAAGCTGATCTAAGAGCTTTTGATGTGAACCAAACAGGCCTGCAAAGACACACAGAACCGAAACTCTTAAGCCCTTTAACCCTGGCATCCCAAATGTGGGCATCAAATAAAAACAAATTTCAACAATTTCAACAATTGTTTGAAAATAGCTTATCCCATAACGATGCGTGGCTCAGTGGCTCAGTGGTTAAAAAAAACAGTTCTGTGAAATAGAAAGCTGTTGTTTCACGGCAACAGTCTTTGCTATGCTGCAGAAAACACTGTCGTGCTACAAAGCCTTTCATAGTGCCTGTTGCACTGCAGAAATAACAACAAAAAAACTAAAAAACAGTTGGCAGTTGGTGTGATACTATTACAGTGTATGCTGTACAAAGTATTGTCTCCGCCAGGCCAAAGGCATGGTCGAGACTATGTTTTGCACCCTGTCCATTCGTCCGTGTGAGTGTCCGTCCGTCTGTGAACAGCTAATCTCCGGCACCGTTGGTTTCGCAGCGAAACTGTGCACACACACTCCCTGGATGCCAGAGCAGAAGCTCTGGCAATGTTTTTAATCGTCCTGTTATAGTGCCATCAGGAGGCAGAGTGTTGCTAAACATTTTTTTTATATTACTCCTACAGATTTTGTCCAAACCTCACACAAATCGGTACACAGTATCTCTATAGTCATGAAACCAAACGGTCCTATTTTTCATATTCCACCCTGATTGGCTAAGATTGGCTTCCAAAGTTTGCAGGAGTGGTCCGTTTTGAACAAAACGCCTCAAATCATAAAGGCAGCGTCCAATTGCCGTGAAATTTGCACGCGCATTCCCACTAGGCCGAGGACGACATGCCACCCTTTTCACACTGTTAGAGCGCCACCAGGTGGCCGATTTCTGCTAAACCCATTTTTTTAGATTACTCCTACAGATTTTGTCCAAACATCGCGCAAATCGGTACACAGTATCTCTATAGTCATGTGATCAAGACGGATCTTTCCGATTTGTCATATTCCATCCTGATTGGAGAATTTTGAACATTGCTGGCCGACAATAACCTACCTGACCTGGCGGAGACCTGTGTTCCGAAGAGCACTTTTTCTAGTTTGTATTTGTAATTCAACAGTTTATAATGCAACAAAATGCTTTCATTTTTGCAGCAAAGCACCCACTTCGGTATTTACCATTCTTTCCCGGCTGTTTTACTTCATCATCATCATATTTTCATCGTTATTTAACAATACTTTGGATAGCATTTATTCATTTCAGCATGATGGATTTTCTGTGTTTTCTCCTCGAAAGTAAGTAATAACTGTTAGTCTAGGCTGCTTTCATAACAGGTCAGCCTGTAGTTTATTGATCCCCCCCACTGGCACGCATCATTGACATGCATCCTAATATATATACCCTAACTGTGTAGATTTGACCTAGCATTTCCATAAATTCAGAATGAATTTTCAGGTCATTGGCGTCATTAACCGTGCTAACGTTAAACAGATCCATGTCTAGGATACATGGGGATGGAGATATACTGCGTATACTTACTAGGTGGGAGGTATATGTTTGGCCCCACATGGAGACATATTCATATTAAACCATGTTGGCAGTTAAGATACTACTGCTAGAGATATTATGGATGGCAAGACTGGCAGCCTGGAATATCTATGTGAGCGACTGCGGCTCACAGTTTGCCCTTGAGAAGTGATCTACGGAGAGTAGCTCGCCGCAGGTTGCTTTCATTTACATAAGAAATCGCTCAAAATCATTCACTTTGACATATATGTCAGGCATAAGAGCAACAGGAGTAATGAAGTTGCAATTATTGATTGAGTTACATGAACTACTATGTAATAACCATTCAAATGAAAGAAAAAAAAAAGAGGAAGATGTCAGGGCCTGGTGATGAGTACTCTAGATTCCTGATGGCAGGCGAATATTTTCAATTTGAGACCCTTAGTTAATTGCATGCAGGAAAAGCTGCAACATTAGCCTCATACATCATGTATTTTCATTCATAAAAAAAAAAACTGACCAGGGCAGAGAGTATAGAGGGCAACGCATTTCATATACGCAGTTATTTCCAATAGGTAGGTAAGCATTTTGTACTATTTTTACCATCTATATCCTGTCGTGTCATTCTGGGATGTAAACCATAAACAGTACATCAACAGCCGGGGGGGCCCCGGTAGCTGTCCGGATAGTGTGTCGACCACATTAATTGCAACGTCTCGGTTCAGTTTCTGGCTGGAGACCTGTGTCTGCATGTCCTCTGTTGGCCCCTTGGTTTCCTGCCGCTTGACTGTCACATCTAAATAACAAATCTGACCAAAAAACGAATAATAAAAATGTTTTTTGCACAGTACGTTTTCTCCGGCTGACTTCCTGATCTCTTTAAGGGGCAGTTCACCCAAAATGTAAAAACACCCAACATATTTGACCCAGCTTCTATCCATCCAGATAGTTTTACTGTGGTTTTCCAAGGTTTGGAGATTTGGTGTTCGCCATCAAGTACAATAGAGCTCACATTACGAAATGACGTTGTTTTAAAAAAAGTAAAAGCTTGTTTACTTCCTGTTTATTTCCTGCAATAAAACGGTCATATCTCTGCTACTGTAGATCTCCGTTCCTCCTGCATTACGGCAAAACAAGCCTCATTGAAACGGCCATAGCTCTTGAATGGAGGATCGTGATCGGACACATTTTTTTCCCTCTACTACGACAACCCTGTGCGTGTAATGAGCCCTTCTCCGTGAGGACGCCGGTTTCTCAAAGGTACAGTAAAATCGCTGTTTTTGCTGGCAACAGTGGCACACTATTACACTATTGATCTGGCAGTCAAAGAGTTAAAATGTGCAAATTACATTCACCCATTCAAACATGCATTCACACACTGATGGCGGAGGAAACCCCCCAACCTCTTGCTCAAGGACAAAACCTTTCGTTTCCCAAGCGGCCGCTCTACCTCCTGAGCCACTGCTATGCATTGCCCACGTGTTGTGAGCTTGTAGATCGGCTATTTCCCCGGGTAAGACACAATAAGCAACCAAGTATAAATCAGGTTCAACTCTGTCGTTTGGACTAGGGTTCATGCCATTTACTCTGATGTTGTATTTGTAAGTCACAATGGATAAGAGCATACGTTAAATGCCTAAATTGTATATTGTCTCATCGTTGTAACTTGGTCATTGGTCATCATTGGTTGTTGTGAACAACATAATTGAGAACTATTTTCCACTCAGTATCTCCACCAACTGTCTATCCTGCTTCATATAAAATACTTCTTGAAAGGATCCCTGGCTAATAAGCCTTATGAGCCTTTTAAGCAAGGGATAATTGACGGGCAGTCGGTCGTTATTGATAAATAAATCCCGACAGGGTGATTAGGCACCGATGCGGTGCCTAATACACCTCGAAAAACACCAGAAAACGTCACTTCCGTCCACTGCTATGTTATGAGTTGTAGAAAAAACACATCTAGCTCGGATACATTTTTTTTTGTTGTTGGTGAAAACGGGCCTTATTCAACGGCCGGTAGCAACAAAATGGCCGATCGCGGTAAAACACATTTTTGTTCCGGTGGATAGACGAGACCCTCCCCCACCCCCCAGACACCCTTTGTTTACATCCGCGTGCATATGGTGGCCTCCGCGGCTCTCCAAAGATCGTCAATATAAGGTAAAAAAAACGCTGGCACCAGCGGATGAATTAATTAATGAATACTAGACCATACCCGGTCGACGCATCCGTGGGGGGATATGCGCACATGATCTGGCAACCCGGGAGGCAGTTCGTCCCATAGCTGGGCAGCCCCGTAACCATGGCGACAGTGTTTTACACATAAACGCTAATAAGAAGCTGAGATTTGATGAAATTGAAAAACGGGCTTCACAGTTAAGTTCAGATGGTAATGGTCAATGGCTGTGTGCAAAATCAGAGCAATTGGTCCAGCCAGTGAGGAGAACCGGGTAGCTTCACCTACTCACTCACTCACTCACCACTACAGACGCACAGAGGTTACTAGAATTATAGTAGGATACCTGGCAGTGAATGTGTTAAGAGACACTGGGACTGGTTTAGAGATGGGGAGTCAGGGGTTCCTTGGGCCATATTAATGAATGTTTCTGGTTATGCCATGCTGCACATTATTCTGCCACTCCGGTATGAACTGGTACACCACTGGCTATCTTGGCAATACTTCACTTGACGGCAAAGAGGCAGAGGAGGAGGAAACTATGAAAGCAGTTTTGTGGAGTGTAGGCGGGCCACTCAAGGCCACCGTGGCCGCAGGGCATATCGTTTTTTTTTTTGGAGGAGGCATAGAGGCCAAGCTGAGGGGGCACGGCGATCACGGCCCTCATGAGTGCCTGTGAAAATCCCTGGCCTGACTTGAATTGTCAACGATAGGGCCGCATCGATTATTTAAAAGCAGGGTCACTCACACTCCGAGTGTGAATTAACGAATGAGAGGTAGCCAGGAACAGATTCACTGCCATGCCTCTATTTTGTGCTTTTTGGCTATGTTGAACAAAGTCCCCACTGTAAAGTGCAATAATTTGTTACAGATTATTCTTAACCCTTTCAGACCGAGAACGCATCTGTGTCATTTTAAGATGTCTTTGGCAATTAAAGAATAGCAGATCTACAAGCTCATAGCGCGGCACCGAGTGCCGCGCTATGAGCTTGTAGATCTGCAAATTTCTTTTGAAAGATTGTGAAAATGTGTGCAAATCTTTGAATATCTATTTTTCCATAGCCAACATTTTTAACTCTGTTACAACCTCTCTGGAACAAAACGTTTTGAGATGGGGGTCCGCGGCCAAAATTCATATAATTTCGGGGGTCCTTGACATGAAAAAGTTTGAAAACCACTGATTAGAAGACATTTGTAGAATCCCCCCAGAAGCAAAGATTTGAGTTACAAATGTTTGCTTTGAAAAATATGTATTCAAGGATTTGCTCAAAATGTTCACGATTTTTCTAAAATAGCAGATCCACAAGCTCATAGCGCGGCCTCGGTGCCGCGCTATGAGCTTGTATATCTGCTATTTTTGAATAGCCCAAAGAAACCTATTAAAATGACACAGATTCTTTCCCCGGTTTGAAAGGCTTAAAAACCTCTGTTAAGTGCCCCATTCCCCTACCAGCACTAATGTTGTGTTCTTCCCATGTCTTTCCAGTTTGCTGCATAGTCTGTGCTGCATCAGCACACATTACTATCAGTGGCAAGCATGGGCCTGGCATGGCCATGCTACTGGCTGCCATTACATCCAACTGATCCAGATTGTTTTGAAATCAAGGTCACTGTTTTGATGTAAACACAGTGAACAAGGGCAATGTCAAGGCCACCGAGGGTGTCAACTAAAACGGAAGTATATAAGCAGTGGTGGGAAACGTGCTCAAATGTTTGACTTAAGTAAAAGTATCAATACTGCAATGTAGATGTACTCTGTTACAAGTGAAAGTCCGGAATTCAAAATTCACTTGAGTAAAAGCACAAAATGTACTTAAAGTACCAAAAGTAAAAGTACTAAAATGTTTGAAAATAGATCTACAAGCTCGCGTACGACGCGTTGCGAGCTCGTAGATCGGCTGTTTTCAAATAGCCTCGGTATAAAACAGGGCTAAAGTGGTTAATGTATGTTTTATAATGTAATAATTTATATCTGCAAAGAAACTAGTAACTAAAGTTTTCAAATAATTGTAGTGGAGTAAAAATGTACAATATTTGCCTCTGAGATGTAGTGGAGTAGAAGTAATGGAAAGTACAAATACCTCACAATTGTACTTAAGTCTCTCAGTGCCAATGAAATAAAAAAGTATGTTCATACTGTGCCAGCAATTTTTTTTAAGTAAAACAAAATAATAATAATAAGTTCAACAAGAAGTGAATGGAGCAACAAATCTTCGGATCACGATATCTTGGGTTCTGAAAATTATTTTCCAAAAAAAATAAATATTTATACTTTTTTTCTTTTTTTTTTTAAACTCGGGATAACTCGTTTTTGGCACTGAGAGAGTTAAGTACAGTACTTAAGTAAATGTACTTAGTTACTTTCCACCACTGAGTATAAGTTGTAGTTCTGAACGTCACTGGGGCGATCCTTTCATCAACAGCAAGAGTGTTTCAGGTGCATTTTAGCACTATAATCACCATTATCTATTGACACCCCATTATCCAGAGTGACTTACAAAGGTCCAATATCGGAGTAAGTGTGGCATGAACCCTAAACCAACATGGTACATGCTGAGGTAAATAGAGTACAAAGAAAACATGGAAAAGTAGGGCAACAGATAAGGGACATAAATAGTCCACATCTAGACAAGAAATAATGATATGGCAATTAGGCCTGCTTAAAATGACAAATGTGTGAATGAAGGTGCTAGTAATGCATAGACTGCATTCATAATATGAAACCGTAGCATGTAGATTGTTAATTGTTGACAGAGGGATAGATTATTTGATTCCTTTACTGTTACAACCAATTAAAAAGGTAAATGTTTTAACTTAACCACTTAAAACCCTGCTGTGTATATGTATACTTTGTTGACTGGGATCCCCCAGCTGTGTGTACTTGGCCTCCTCCTTATTCCCCCCTACACCAAATCTCTTCACCAAAAATAGCAGATAAACACGCTCACTGCATCAGCGAGCTTGATGATCTGTTATTTTCACAGAATATTCTTATATTATGCCAAGAATAGGGATGCTATGGTTCATGTGGTTAATTTGTGAGACAAAATAAAAGTTAACATTCACTAGTTTCCATGACATCTACTGTACTAGAAAACCCACAAGCCTGCTGATCCTCAGCCAATCACAAGAGCAAAATAACTGACTGATGGCTGATTTAAGCAGTCACAACTGGGCTGGGTCAGAGCGATATAAAGATTGTGTGGTGACAACGTAAGTGCAAAATGCTTGATTGTCATGTGATTCACATAGACTTAACTCTCTCAGTGCCAATGAAATAAAAAAATATGTTCATACTTTGCCAGCATTTTTTTTTTTTTTTTTAAGTAAAAAAAATAGTGCTTAGGAAGCGTGATACAGCCTTTTTCAGTTCTAAGTTAAACAAGGAGTGGATGGAGCTGCAAATCTTCAGATAATGATATCTTGGGTTCTGAACATCTTTTTCAAAAAAACATGTTTTTTAAATGTTTTTTTTTGTCTCCGCCAGGAGAGTTTGTTTTCACTTTCTGAAACTGGGACTAACATTGGTCAAGCCTCACGTGACACGTGACAATACGGTGAAATAGTGTGATCTGATTGGCTAGTGACGTATAGCGGCCTATAAATACATGTGTCACTTTGAAAGAGTCTTTGCCTCTTTCAAAGTGAGGTAAGACAGGAATAATCACGAAATGGCGGAGAAATGGCGGATACTATAACAATTGGATAGGACACTTACACAGACAGGACGGATAGGACACTTACACAGACAGGACGGATAGGACACTTACATAGACAGGACGGATAGGACACTTATACAGACAGGACGGATAGGACACTTATACAGACGGATAGGACACTTGTGTCATGTTACTATGACACAGTAACATGTTCTATTTTTTGTAAGAATTAGAACATAAGAATTAGAACATTCCCAACATTCCCAACACAAGTCTGCTGGCGGAGACTTGCGCTCCGAGGAGCACTTTTTCTAGTTTTTTTTATTTTACTTGGGATAACTCGTTCTGGCACTGAGAGAGTTAAGATAAATTAGTTCCTGTTATAAACTGATTAAGATGTGGTGATAATATAAAAAGTGCATTACAAAGGGTCTGTTCGGCTGAAACTCTACAGTACATGCGCTGCCAGTGTTTTTGAAAGGTCCGATTCTCAGTTTTATATAATGTGTGACTATAAGTCTGTTCATATTTGAAAGTGTTCATATAATTAATGCATAAATGTTCATTTCTATTGCTTGTGCTGAGAGGAGGAGAGAGCTAAAGGGCCAATACTAGGTGGTTTGTTATTGTTACAAAGCTTCTGTGAGTTATGTGTTTGGCATTCCACAGTTATCTCTTATGCAGCCCTTAGCTCGCTGCCCCAAGTACGCTATTATCTATTACATTCAGTACTGATTACTCATAGTAGTTTGATACTTTTAAGTACTTTAGTCACGCCTCCCTGCTGTGCTTCTCTGTCTCTCCTTCTCATGTCTGCTATATAAACCAATGTAAAAGTATTTGTACTTCAGAAATGATTCAGGTCAAGCTGTACATTTACTCCTTGCGGCAAGTAAAAAGTGAAGGAGATCTCCGCTGTGTCTGTGTCTATCTTATTCCAATGTGTGATCTGAGCCTAAGGTGTTTGTAAAATGATAAAGCAATCTATCATTACAATGGTCCTTCGAGCCGGATGTCAGAGCTGTTCCAAGAAGAGTAAGAAGGAAGACGACGCCGGGAAAGACTGCAAGCAGCCAGGACTCGGTAGCCCGGATCCTGCAAAAAATCCTGGAGCGTTGAATTCGGCTCCAGGCCGGTGGTCATCTCGTCTGACATCTTATCTTCAAGGAACGGCCGACGGCATTTGAACGCTGATCACACAACTATAAGATAGCACGTAAGTGAGACACAAAAGTTGTCTATCTGTGTGCATATAGACATTGTTTATCTGTGTGCATATAAACATGAACCTAAGCACTGAATAGGCAGTGAAACCTTAGGATTTGTTGCTATGTTTTAGAAGCAACAGAGTGATTTATTTCCTGCAAATTGTATACTGTAGTGTGTATGAAATCACATATATTGACGGACGCGCGTCATCACTATGTGTATCCAAACGCGATCTGAGTGAATTATCCGGGTCTAACAATTTTCTCTCCGCGGTCATCACTATGTGAGTGAGCCGTGAGCACTTTTCCGGATCTGATCATCTAGAATAACCCACAAAGTACCCTTGGGTGTTCGATGAGAAATCCGTTGGAACGTGGTGAAACTGAATGTGTTTATATTGTTTGTGCTTAATATTACTAAAAGATCCTCACTACCGTGAGCACCTTTCCGGAGAAATCCGTTGGAACGTGGTGATACTGTGATATTAAGATGTGTTATTAAGGAATGTGTGAAGTATGATTCAACCAGTATACAGCAGTGTAAATAACGCTCGAAATAAGTGTGAGTGGTGGTCACGGTGGTTGAGAGACGAGTAGTGTCTCACCCCCCCTCAGGAGAATCTATGAATGAAAGTACCGTGTGCATGGATGGGATCCCCGTGAATGTGTGTGCCTGGTGAATGACATGAGGATGTGAATGAAATTGAAGTACATAGATACAGTAATTTTGTCAAGATCTGTGTCAGTTGTAAGACTTTGTGTGTGTTTGTAGTACTCTACATGTCGTGGTGTACCAGGACACGTGATGCATTGAGGCTTGAATGAGAGAGAGAGCAGACAAAGTGCGTGATTTAGAAAGTTATACAGACTGTCTAAAGACTAATGAGTGTGTCTGCCTCTCTGTTGTGTGACTGTGAATGAATAAGATTTTCAGTGTCTGTGTATGTCCTCACGAGTATAGGAATACAAGTGAGTGTGTGTGTGTGAGGGCTGCATGTGTGCAGAGCAGAGAGAGATAGCGACTGCTTGAGAGTGTGGAAAGTAACTGAGTACATTTACTCAGATACTGTACTCAAGCGTGCGTGTATGCAAGATGGGAGAGAAAGCGAAAGAAAGAGAGTGGGGTGATGATTACCAGGAAGATGCTAAGTCAAAAGGGAGGAGAGGCCCCGCTAGGCCCCCGCGAGAGCGAGTATGTTATCGGTGTGGCCATAGCGGCCATTTCATGGCAGATTGTAAATCGAGCACTACGGTTGACGGATGGGACGAGGAAAGACATAAGAAGAGAAAGACACGTAAACCTAGACGAATGGAGAAAGATGATACATGGCAGGACATTGGTCTTATTGGTACAGAAACCCTTATATATATATATATATATATATATATGATGAGGGCACACATTTGGTCTAAGCCCCTTACCTGTTTACAGTAGCCAGTCTAAAGCAAAGTTTTATGCATGCAAATGGATACTGGTCTTATCTTTAGGCATTAATAGTAAGGACCAACCAGATCTGCTACGTAATAAACCATTCTCAAGAGTGTGAGTGTGAAAGTAACTGAGTACATTTACTCAAGTACTGTACTTAAGTATCACATACATGTGTGGGGAAGAAAGTGAGAGAATGGTGATTGAGTAAATGAGTAATTCCCAGAGAGTAAAAGTATTTTTGTGGTCGGTATGAATGAGTTACAGCGAACAGTTGAAATGAGCACGTGTGTGTGCGGGCTGTGTGTGCTAACAGAGCAAGACAGAGAGACAGAAAGGCAGTGATGAAGTTTGTTCAGTTAAAGCTATTTAACCAGCTCCCATATATGGCCCACTTTTCTGTTACAAGCCCTTTGTCTAAACTCAAGTGTTTGAAGTGTTTTTTATGACTTCTGTTCTGTTGCAACAAAATTGCATTAGGTTAGGGCCTGTAGGTGTTTGACGCATTGATCAAAGGAATGCAGGCCTTCACTTGATGGGATTGAGCTCATTGTTGCAGTAAAATATTAAGTTTTTAGTACATTAGCTAAGCGAAGCGCTTAAGTATTGAGATGTATTAGTTGCAAGTGCCCCAAGCTAGGAATGTGCACTGCAGGGTCAAGGGGCATTCCTGTCCAGATAAGAAGCGTAGAGGTTTGTGTGTTGCGTCCTGGATTGTGGGTTGGGTTTGTACGCTACTGAAGGGCGGCAGATCCAAATCCGCTGTACCATGGGAGTGGCTCACAAACTATAAGTTTATTAAAACTGTATGCAATCAATATTTTTGTTTTGATTAAAATAGAGTCAAATGACAGGGAGTTCTACTTTTGAAAGTGACATTTGTGTCGTAACTAGCAATGGAAATCTTTTTCCAAAAGATGGCAGATCTACAAGCTGTAGAACAGTTGTTGATTTTAAGAAATACTCAATAATGAAAAGTATCATAAGTATTAGAGGAAGACTTATTTGAAGTTACCCTATGTCAAAGCTGTGTTGTTTTTGTTAAAAGATTAGAGACACTTCGTACATGTTTGAGAATCAGTAATATTCATGGTTTTGGCCCTTTCCCTCTCCACATGTAAGAAACTGCCATGTGTTTCTAAAAGCATTTTTTTTTTCACTTTGACTGAAGAGTATTTCTACTCAAGTTGTGGAGTATATCATGTGAAGGCATTCTAATCTCAGCCTGCAAGCTGTTATGACTAGAGCAGTGACTCCCTCGTTCCAAGCCCATGGGAACGCTTATAAAAAAAATAGCAAAGGAAGCGAGTTCAGTTCTCATGGAACTTATCTTTCATTTGTTGTGTCTTGATACTAGTGTGTCAAATCCCTATATTTGAAGTACCCAAGCAGTGTTATAAGGCCATTGTTTTTTTTATAATTATAGTGTCTTAATGCAGTAATTGAAATATATTGAACCAATCATCTGAGTAATGGTTCAACAGGAGGGATAGTGCACGTAATTATGAAGCATATTCACACTATATTCACACTTATATTTTAAAAATTCTGGTAAAAGCCATACACTGTAAAAATGAGTTTGGAGACATTACAAAAAGTCAAAAGAACTAGTAATCTGCCAAGATTTCTTTTCTCCCCACAGGGCCACGGACTGAAGCCTGGTGATCTGGTGCTGATAAGGTCGCCAAGCCAAGCGGGAGCCCTCCATACTGGAGGATCTATGTCCTGCTGAGAAGCCGTTTCTGAGTCCTGGTCTACGTCGACTGCTGTGAGGTGCAGTCCCTGGTCAACATGTCACCTGATGTGAGGCGTGTGGTTTGTCCAATCCACACAAAAACATTCGCAAGTTGGTGCAAACATCATCGAACATTACGTAAGAAGGTGAAGAAGGCCGGCTTGCGGGGTGGAGTCTCACATATAGAGTGAGATTACGCCCTAACCGGTGAAGAACCCACTTAGAATAGTACCCCCCCCCCCTCACCTGATTACACTTAGAAGGACGATGCACCACACTTGTTTTTATTTTTATATTTTCCTATCTATGTTATTGTATATTTTTCTATGTATCTTTTGTCTCTATTATTAAAGTTAAGCAGGGGAAGGCTAAAGCTAAGATAATTATGATTGTTATGTTGCAGATATATATATTCTACATCCTACATTTCCTGTTGCGGTTAACTGGTAGTAAGTAAGAGCCTCGAATCCAAAATAGTGAGTGCGCCTTGGGGTCAAGGCTATTTGCCCTGCAAAACGTATGATCAGTTTAAGCACATAAATAAGAGCTTTCATGTCGCTCTGAAGATGACTAAGCAATATCATGGGTCAAGTTGGAAATGCCAACTGGTGTAAATGTGTTAGTGTGGAATGAGGGCGCATTTAAGACAACCTCCGAAGGGAGGGGCCAGTGCCCCCATCAGATAACCGACCAAACGGTCATCATCTCGGCTAAGCCACATACTAATGATGCCATCAAAACACCGTGACCCCACTGGGGATCCAGTGGTCCTGGTGAGAAGTACTTTTCGAACAAGTACCTGTTGTGTCGCATTTCAGATGCCAGTGATGTGATGTTAACACCTTAGTGCCCTCCAGAGAGCTTTAAACCACCCTGTTTGTAACCAGGGGTGGGTCACAGGTCAAGGGAGGGGGAGGTGGAACAGACAGCTGGGTACAAGTGGGACAATACTCCTTGCGCTCTGTTAATGTTTTGAGTATGGACTGTCAATTGATTGGTCAAGTGATATATCCGGTTGAGGGCTGTGGCTGCCGCTCATACGAATAGCAAGACATTACATGGTAATGGAGGGTAATAATGCTCTTTTTCCTACAAGTAGGTTTTTCGACATTATCCACAATCGTGTCTATCATTATTGACCATATCAAGTGACATTCTATCATTCTCATCATGTGATCAACAATGACAAACTTTGTCTTATGCCATGGCTAGAGCTGAGCGGATAGCTTAAGTACCAAGGCCACTGAAAGAAAGAGGCAAGTTATATGGTGTGATTAATAAAAATCCTGTTATGATGTCCATGTTGAAAATGTGTTTGATATCTAGGAATATTAATTATTTGATCAAAAGGAGGGAAATGAAAGGTCCGATTCTCAGTTTTATATAATGTGTGACTATAAGTCTGTTCATATTTGAAAGTGTTCATATAATTAATGCATAAATGTTCATTTCTATTGCTTGTGCTGAGAGGAGGAGAGAGCTAAAGGGCCAATATTAGGTGGTTTGTTATTGTTACAAAGCTTCTGTGAGTTATGTGTTTGGCATTCCACAGTTATCTCTTATGCAGCCCTTAGCTCGCTGCCCCAAGTACGCTATTATTATCTATTACATTCAGTACTGATTACTCATAGTAGTTTGATACTTTTAAGTACTTTAGTCACGCCTCCCTGCTGTGCTTCTCTGTCTCTCTTTCTCATGTCTGCTATATAAACCAATGTAAAAGTATTTGTACTTCAGAAATGATTCAGGTCAAGCTGTACATTTACTCCTTGCGGCAAGTAAAAAGTGAAGGAGATCTCCGCTGTGTCTGTGTCTATCTTATTCCAATGTGTGATCTGAGCCTAAGGTGTTTGTAAAATGATAAAGCAATCTATCAGTTTTTTACTACCAACTTCCGGGAAGTATTGAGAGGCTCCACGATCCGCACCATTCCTGCCAAAAAAAATGGGTTCCTTTGTAGTGAACGGTAGTCGTCGCCAGACTCGCCACTCTCTCTCTCTCTCTTTACATCACTCTGGGCGTTCGCGTGACTAATTGATGCGCTAATTGATGCACACAGGACTCAGGAAGAGAGCCTTCATCATAACTGGGCACTCCATCTGCTCTAACGAACTTCCCTCGCAACCATCTTATTTCCATACGGTGATATCTATGTTATGGTTATTATCTAACCCATTGAGACCTGGAACGCATCTGTGTCATTTTTTTATTTGACCTAAAAAGCGTTATTTTACACTTTTGGCTATTAAAAAATAGCAGATATACAAGCTCGTAGCGCGGCACCGAGTGCCGCGCTACGAGCTTGTAGATCTCCTATTTTTTGAAAAATCGAGAAAATGTGTGCAAATAAATATTTTTATATCCTTTTAAAGCGAATATTTTTAACTCAAATCTTTGCTTCTTGGGGGGTCCCTGGAACAAAATATTTTGAGATGGGGGTTGGCGGGTTGGCGGCCAAATACATCATTTTGGGGGTCCTTCACATGAAAAGGTTTGAGAACCACTGATATAGAAACATACGTTTTTCAGAAAACTGTTAGGATTTAGAAGACATACAGTAAATCGGGTCTTAACGGGCTAAGGCACGAAAGCCGCCATGATTGATGTTATGTCTGAAGCACCGGAAATGAAGGAAAAACCCCTGCTGTGGTTTGTTTCCCTCCTACTGAGCCCCCCGTCACAGTGGTGGTGCATTGGCTGTGGAAGACGTTTTAGAAAAGCGCCCTGGCGAGGAGCACACAGCGGCAAAACCCTGGCTATCGGCCCACCGACAGTCTGGCTGTCGGCCCGGGCTACCAGCCCCCCCCCCCCCCCCCAACAGTCTGGGGACCCAGGCAACAATTATGACATTATGAAACATACATTAACCACTTTAACTCTATTTTATACCTAGGCTATTTGAAAATAGCAGATCTACAAGCTCACAACGCGTCGCATCGCGACGCGTTGTGAGCTTGTAGATCGGCTATTTTCAAATATTTAGTACTTTTACTTTTGGTACTTTAAGTACATTTTGATGCCAATACTTTTGTACTTTTACTCAAGTACATTTTTTATTCTGGACTTTTACTTGTAACAGAGTATTTTTATATTGCAGTATTGGTACTTTTACTTAAGTAAAGAATTTGAGTACTTTTTCCACCACTGGATGCCAGCGAAAGCACCGCTGGCGAGGTAGCAGCAACACAGCCCCGGCTACGAGTCCCAGTAGTCTAGGCTATCAGACGCAGGCAGTGTGGGACCAGCAGCGTCCTTGGGATGGCAGCAGCGCGGTGTGCCCCATGGCGAGGAGCATGGCAACATGAGGCCTGAATGTGAGACACAGCGGTTTGGGAACCGCCGGTGTCCTCCGGGGAGTACGAATAGCACTAGCCCCCCAATACCCCAGCCCAGTGACTGACTGCCATGGGCAACCGACTCCTCAAGCAGCCAACTCAAGCAGCCCCCCCCTGCAACAGCCCAGGTCCAGTCAGTGCCACCTATGGCAGCCAGGACAGCAGCACCAGGCCTATAGCTTCTGAAAGAGGGGTGGAAGGTGGGATTGGCTGGTCACTCTGGGGAGGTGTACCGGACAATATTGTGTTGTTTTTGCAATAATTGTCTCCACCAGGCCGAAAGGCATGGCGAGAGAGTAGGTTTTGCACACTCCGTCCGTCCGTCCGTCCCGTGTGGCCTGTCCGTCCGTTAACAGCTAGTCTCCGGCACCGTTGGCCCGGTCGCTGCGCACACTCCCTGGATGCCAATTCATAACCTCTGACCCACATTTTTCACATGGGCCTGTTATAGCGCCACCAGAAGGCCAATTTGTGCAAAATCATTTTTTTCATAGTACTCCTACAGATTTTATACAAACGTCATGCAAATCGGTACACAGTATCTCTATAGTCATGTGATCAACACGGATCTGTCCGATTTTCCAGATTCCATCCTCATGGGCTAAGGTTGGCTTCCAAAGTTTGCAGGATTGGTCCGTTTTGAACAAAATGCCTCAAATCATGAACGCAGCTTGCCATTTCCGTGAAATTTCACACGCACATTCCACATCCCACCCTTTTCACATTGGCCTGTTATAGCGCCACCAGCAGGTCTAATTTAGCATAACACATTTTTGGAACAAAATGCCTCAAATCATGAATGCAGTGTCCGATCGCCGTGAAAGCCCTGAGAAGAAATGGCACCCTTTTCACATTGGCCTATTATAGCGCCACCAGGAGGCCACAATAACCTACCTGACCTGGCGGAGACATGTGCTCCGAGGAGCACTTTTTTTAGTTATTTTTGGTATGGCAATCCAGCTTTGAAATGATGCTACTTTTTGTTCAGTATATGGGAATCCTGTGTCAGAGTCTGATATTGTTTAGCTACAGATTAATCAGTTAACCCATTAAGGCCTGAGGTTCCGATTCTACAAAATGTAGAAACAGTTTTTTGAAAATATTTATGTTGCTATGTCACTGGCTCTCAAACTTTTTCATGTCAAGGACCCCAAAATGTATATGCATTTGGCCGCGGACCCCCATCTCAAAATATTTTGTTCCAGGGACCCACAGAAGCAAAGATTTGAGTAACAAATGTTTCGCTTTAAAAATATATATATTCAAATATTTGCAAACATTTTCATGATTTTTCAAAAATAGCAGATATACAAGCTCATAGCGCGGCACTCGGTGCCGCGCTATGAGCTTTTATATCTGCTATTTTTGAATAGCCAAAGTGTAAAATAATGCACTTATTGTGCTTATGTTACTTAGCCATCCAAAGCTTATTTTATATCAGTGGCTATAGCGTAGCAATACGCGGCGTGATACCGGTAAAACTACTCAAACTACGGTAGCAGGCACAAATGGCACAGCAACAAAAACTGCAGCGGCCTTGGTTTAAGACATTAGCCATAGCCAAAGATAAACCAATGATCCTGGTCCTAATCCTGTAGAAGGCCAGTCAGAAAAATGTTTTGAGATGGGGGGGGGGTCCACGGCCAAATATATTTGAAAAGGATTTAGAAGGCATTTGCAGAATCCCCAGAGGCAAATATTTGAGTTACAAATGTTAACTTTAAAAATATATATAATTATATTCAAAGATTTAGACACATTTTAACGTTTTTTTTTCAAAAATAGCAGATCTACAAGCTCATAGCGCGGCACTCGGTGCCGCGCTATGAGCTTGTATATCTGCTATTTTTGACATCTTAAAATGACACAGATGCGTTCCCGGTCTCAATGGGTTAAATAAACATCTCCAGTATATAATGCAATTATTTTAATGTGTTTAGCAATTGGGTGGTTTTGATACGTTTCTCAGGTTTCATAATGTGGTTTAATAAAAAAGATCAGTCTTTCCACTTCCTAAGCATGAGAGGCTTATACATGGCTTATATATGGATTCATGGAGCTATGGAGTTGTGTTATACAGGTGCCAACAACACCATACTCGGGGACACCCCGGTTTGTGACTGACAACTAAGCATTAGGGAGGGTTTGTGAAGGTGTTTTGAGAAACTCAGTCTCACCTCATAGACAGTGGTGGTAAGTACTCAGATAGAATGTTTTACTTAAGTAAAAGCAGCAATGCCACAATATAAAAACACTCTTTACTTTTAGTAAAAGTAGAAAAGTATACTTCACATCAAAATATACTTGCAGTACCAAAGTAAACAGTGGTCCAAATCTTTTGAGATGTAGTGGAGTAGGAGTATAATATAAAATAAATATGGAAATACCCAAGTAAAGTAAAAGTAAATATATATATACAGTATGTTTTTTTTAGTTTTTTTTACCTAAGTTCAGTATTTGTGTGAATGTGCTTACTTTCCGCCACACTGCTCATAGAGCTATTTTCTACCTTCAAATAAAAGTCACTCTATATAAGCGTGTACAGTAATCCGTGATAAGCCGGTACCAGCTCTCGGTTGTGCTGTTGGGACAGACAGACCAACCAAGTGGTTTATCGTGACTGTCGGGCAGAAACCTTGTATCTTCATATTTCACCTCATCTTATAGTTTTTTCATGAATTAATCATATGACAGTGTCACACTTAAGTACCAAAATGTCCTCCCTATAAGCTTGCATTGCGTTGCATGTTGCATTGCAACACATTGGGAGCTTGTAGATCTGCTCTTTTGTCACATTTGTGAAATTCTTCTATAATAACATGCTCAAAATCTAACGCCAAGTTGAAAGTAGTTGTCTGTCTATTGTTCTTTTTATAAACATTTAACCAATAAAACGTATTAACAAGTCCTTGTGACTAAATAAGAACTGCATTAATTTTTTCCATTTTACAACGGTTTTGGACTAGGTTTCTGCCCGGCAACAATATACTAGTAGTCTTGTCACCAGTGGTGTAAAGTAACTAGGTACATGTACTCAAATACTGCACTTAAGTACAATTTTGAGGTACTTTTACTTCACTGGAGTATTTCCAATTGTCTATACTTTTACTTCTACTCCACTACATCTCAGAGGCAAATATTATACTTTTACTCCACTACAATTATTTGAAAACATACATTAACCACTTTAGCCTAATTTTATACATAGACTATTTTCAAACATTTTAGTACTTTTACTTGTGGTACTTTAAGTACATTTTGATACCAATACTTTTGTACTTTTAAGTAAATTTTGCATTCCGGACGTTTACTTGTAACAGAGTACTTCTACATTGCAGTATTGGTACTTTTTACTTAGGTAAAACACTTTTTCCACCATTGGTTGTCACAGTTGAATAAGAATAGGCTCACCTTTCTCACACAGGCATGTTACATTCTGCCCATCACTGGTCTCGGTGCACATCAGTGACTGCTCCGTGCAGAGTCCAAATGAGCAGAGGTCTAGGTCAACAGAGCAATCTTTCCCTTTGAATCCTGAAACAAAAGAAAAAAAGAGCTCATTAAGGACATTCCTCAATGTCAAGTAAAGCTCGATATACTGTACTGTGCTCAGTGGTGGGAAAAGTACTCAAATGTTTTACTTAAGTAAAAGTATCAATGCTGGAATGTAGGGAGTCTCTGTTAGAAGAAAAAGTCCAGAATGCACTTGAGTAAAAGTATTGGCATCAAAATGTATTTAAAGTACCAAAAGTGAAAGTACTCATTATGCAGAATGTCCCATTTAAAAATTTCAAATGTATACAAATCTTTTGAAAATAGCAGATCTACAAGCTCACAATGCGTCGCATCGCGACGCATTGTGAGCTTGTAGATCGGCTATTTTCAAATGGCCGAAATGTATATAGGGCTGAAGTGGTTAATGTATGTGTTTTGTAATAATAATCAAAATCTACTAAGTAACTAAAGTTTTCAAATAATTGTAGTGGAGTAAAAGTACAATATTTGACTCTGTGATGTATTGGAGTACAAGTAAAAGTATTGGAAATTGGAAATACTCAAGTAAAGAACAAATACCTCAAAATTACAGTACTTGAGTACTGGTACTTTGTTAATTTCAACCGCTGCCTGCACTTATGCAAGAATGTGCAGTGTTGCTCGACAAAAACTGAAAAACTACAAAAACACGTAATTTATGTCGACATATCGAACGTCACTTTTTCATCAGGGCATGCCGCATATCAGCACAATAACAAAGCATCGTTATGAGCAGAATAAAGACATGGCAGTGGTCTGAAATAACATGGATCATGGATCTCGAGATGGATCTTGAGCCGTGACGTTTGAATAAATAAATAAAAAACGCACGTAAACCACAAATCTCTTGATGCCAAACACCTTTATGGCTCTCCTTTATGTTTTATTAGGCAAAGACACCTTATCTTCACCAGATTTATGAGGGGGGCATTGATTCTTCCTCTGGGCGGTCTACCTGGTACACAGTATGCTAACCCATTAAGACCTTGAACGCATCTGTGTCATTTTCAGATTTATTTGGCTATTCAAAAATAGCAGATATACAAGCTCATGAGCTTGTAGAGCTGCTATTTTAACATGCTAATTTTTGCTAATTTTTTGAATATATATATTTTTAAAGCTAACATTTTTAACTCAAATCTTTGCTTCTGGGGGATAATACAATTGTCTTCTAAATCCTAACAAAAATCCTAACAAAAAACTTGTTGCTATGTGGTTTTCATGTCAAGGACCACAAAATGACATGTATTTGGCCACGGACCCCCATCTTAAAATATGTTGTTCCAGGGACCCCCCAGAAGCAAAGATTTGAGTATAAAAAAAAAAGTATATATAAAAAAAATATATTCAAAGATTGGCAAACATTTTCACGATTTTTCAAAAATAGCAGATCTACAAGCTCATAGCGCGGCACTCGGTGCCGCGCTATGAGCTTGTAGATCTGCTATTTTTGAAAAGCCAAAGAAATCTAAAAATGACACAGATGCGTTCCAGGTCTTAAAGGGCTAATTGAGTGAATCATTGACCAAAGACCCACCCTGCCGAGTTGATCTATATCACATTTGTCTGCCAAACCAGACGTGCGCGTTCTCCATGTCATTGAAGGATACCCGTGTCAATAAATATTGTTATAAATAAAACGCGGGATAGGCGCTGTAAACCGACCTCATTATACGCTCATTAGCTATCGGCTGGGTATAAATCAAGATGATTAAAAGTGAAATCCATACTAAAACAGAATCTACGGTTTCCTGATATTGAACGTTTGCGATCAATTCGTTCCTGAGTGCCGTCTCCCCAACACCAGACACCCGAATAACCCAAGACAATTTGTGGTTATCAGATGGACACTATTGGAATCGCTCGATTGACAACGAACGGGATACAGTGGCTTTGTGGGCTTGTTCGGTGTTTGTACTTTATACGCAAATGAACTCATTGCAGTGCTAGACAGTAGAATGCGTCATGCTGAAAGCTTTTAACCCCTTCAAACTGGGAACGCAATGTCATTTTTAAATGTATTTTGTGTGTCTTTGTAGCGTGCGTGTGGTGTGTCTTTGTAGCGTGCGTGTGGTGTGTCTTTGTAGCGTGCGTGTGGTGTGTCTTTGTAGCGTGCGTGTGGTGTGTCTTTGTAGCGTGCGTGTGGTGTGTCTTTGTAGCGTGCGTGTCGTGTGTCTTTGTAGCGTGCGTGTGGTGTGTCTTTGTAGCGTGCGTGTGGTGTGTCTTTGTAGCGTGCGTGTGGTGTGTCTTTGTAGCGTGCGTGTGGTGTGTCTTTGTAGCGTGCGTGTGGTGTGTCTTTGTAGCGTGCGTGTGGTGTGTCTTTGTAGCGTGCGTGTGGTGTGTCTTTGTAGCGTGCGTGTGGTGTGTCTTTGTAGCGTGCGTGTGGTGTGTCTTTGTAGCGTGCGTGTCGTGTGTCTTTGTAGCGTGCGTGTGGTGTGTCTTTGTAGCGTGCGTGTGGTGTGTCTTTGTAGCGTGCGTGTCGTGTGTCTTTGTAGCGTGCGTGTGGTGTGTCTTTGGAGCGTGCGTGTGGTGTGTCTTTGTAGCGTGCGTGTGGTGTGTCTTTGTAGCGTGCGTGTCGTGTGTCTTTGGAGCGTGCGTGTGGTGTGTCTTTGGAGCGTGCGTGTGGTGTGTCTTTGGAGCGTGCGTGTGGTGTGTCTTTGGAGCGTGCGTGTGGTGTGTCTTTGGAGCGTGCGTGTGGTGTGTCTTTGGAGCGTGCGTGTGGTGTGTCTTTGGAGCGTGCGTGTGGTGTGTCTTTGGAGCGTGCGTGTGGTGTGTCTTTGGAGCGTGCGTGTGGTGTGTCTTTGGAGCGTGCGTGTGGTGTGTCTTTGGAGCGTGCGTGTGGTGTGTCTTTGGAGCGTGCGTGTGGTGTGTCTTTGGAGCGTGCGTGTGGTGTGTCTTTGTAGCGTGCGTGTGGTGTGTCTTTGGAGCGTGCGTGTGGTGTGTCTTTGGAGCGTGCGTGTGGTGTGTCTTTGGAGCGTGCGTGTGGTGTGTCTTTGTAGCGTGCGTGTGGTGTGTCTTTGTAGCGTGCGTGTGGTGTGTCTTTGTAGCGTGCGTGTGGTGTGTCTTTGTAGCGTGCGTGTGGTGTGTCTTTGTAGCGTGCGTGTGGTGTGTCTTTGTAGCGTGCGTGTGGTGTGTCTTTGTAGCGTGCGTGTCGTGTGTCTTTGTAGCGTGCGTGTCGTGTGTCTTTGTAGCGTGCGTGTCGTGTGTGTCTTTGTAGCGTGCGTGTCGTGTGTGTCTTTGTAGCGTGCTTGTCGTGTGTCTTTGTAGCGTGCGTGTAGATCTGTTATAGATCTGCTATTTTTGAATAGCCCAAATAAATCTAAAAATGACACACAGATGCGTTCCCGGTCTCAAAGGGTTAAAAACTAGAAAGATGAAACCCCCGGATGGGGTTACTGAGGTTAATGTTTCAAAACGCACGCACGCTGTCTTTGTAGCGTCTTTGTAGCGTGCGTGTGGTGTGTCTTTGTAGCGTGCGTGTGGTGTGTCTTTGTAGCGTGCGTGTGGTGTGTCTTTGGAGCGTGCGTGTGGTGTGTCTTTGGAGCGTGCGTGTGGTGTGTCTTTGGAGCGTGCGTGTGGTGTGTCTTTGGAGCGTGCGTGTGGTGTGTCTTTGGAGCGTGCGTGTGGTGTGTCTTTGTAGCGTGCGTGTCGTGTGTCTTTGGAGCGTGCGTGTGGTGTGTCTTTGGAGCGTGCGTGTGGTGTGTCTTTGGAGCGTGCGTGTGGTGTGTCTTTGGAGCGTGCGTGTGGTGTGTCTTTGGAGCGTGCGTGTGGTGTGTCTTTGGAGCGTGCGTGTGGTGTGTCTTTGGAGCGTGCGTCTGGTGTGTCTTTGGAGCGTGCGTGTCGTGTGTCTTTGTAGCGTGCGTGTGGTGTGTCTTTGTAGCGTGCGTGTCGTGTGTCTTTGGAGCGTGCGTGTGGTGTGTCTTTGGAGCGTGCGTGTGGTGTGTCTTTGGAGCGTGCGTGTGGTGTGTCTTTGGAGCGTGCGTCTGGTGTGTCTTTGGAGCGTGCGTCTGGTGTGTCTTTGGAGCGTGCGTGTCGTGTGTCTTTGTAGCGTGCGTGTGGTGTGTCTTTGGAGCGTGCGTGTGGTGTGTCTTTGGAGCGTGCGTGTGGTGTGTCTTTGGAGCGTGCGTGTGGTGTGTCTTTGGAGCGTGCGTGTGGTGTGTCTTTGGAGCGTGCGTGTGGTGTGTCTTTGGAGCGTGCGTGTGGTGTGTCTTTGGAGCGTGCGTGTGGTGTGTCTTTGGAGCGTGCGTGTGGTGTGTCTTTGGAGCGTGCGTGTGGTGTGTCTTTGTAGCGTGCGTGGGGTGTGTCTTTGGAGCGTGCGTGGGGTGTGTCTTTGTAGCGTGCGTGTGGTGTGTCTTTGGAGCGTGCGTGTGGTGTGTCTTTGGAGCGTGCGTGTGGTGTGTCTTTGGAGCGTGCGTGTGGTGTGTCTTTGGAGCGTGCGTGTGGTGTGTCTTTGGAGCGTGCGTGTCGTGTGTCTTTGGAGCGTGCGTGTGGTGTGTCTTTGGAGCGTGCGTGTGGTGTGTCTTTGTAGCGTGCGTGTGGTGTGTCTTCGGAGCGTGCGTGTGGTGTGTCTTCGGAGCGTGCGTGGGGTGTGTATTCGGAGCGTGCGTGGGGTGTGTATTCGGAGCGTGCGTGGGGTGTGTATTCGGAGCGTGCGTGGGGTGTGTATTCGGAGCGTGCGTGGGGTGTGTATTTGGAGCGTGCGTGGGGTGTGTATTTGGAGCGTGCGTGGGGTGTGTATTTGGAGCGTGCGTGGGGTGTGTATTTGGAGCGTGCGTGGGGTGTGTATTTGGAGCGTGCGTGGGGTGTGTATTTGGAGCGTGCGTGGGGTGTGTATTTGGAGCGTGCGTGGGGTGTGTATTTGGAGCGTGCGTGGGGTGTGTATTTGGAGCGTGCGTGGGGTGTGTATTTGGAGCGTGCGTGGGGTGTGTATTTGGAGCGTGCGTGGGGTGTGTATTTGGAGCGTGCGTGGGGTGTGTATTTGGAGCGTGCGTGGGGTGTGTATTTGGAGCGTGCGTGGGGTGTGTATTTGGAGCGTGCGTGGGGTGTGTATTTGGAGCGTGCGTGGGGTGTGTATTTGGAGCGTGCGTGGGGTGTGTATTTGGAGCGTGCGTGGGGTGGGTATTTGGAGCGTGCGTGGGGTGGGTATTTGGAGCGTGCGTGGGGTGGGTATTTGGAGCGTGCGTGGGGTGGGTATTTGGAGCGTGCGTGGGGTGGGTATTTGGAGCGTGCGTGGGGTGGGTATTTGGAGCGTGCGTGGGGTGGGTATTTGGAGCGTGCGTGGGGTGGGTATTTGGAGCGTGCGTGGGGTGGGTATTTGGAGCGTGCGTGGGGTGGGTATTTGGAGCGTGCGTGGGGTGGGTATTTGGAGCGTGCGTGGGGTGGGTATTTGGAGCGTGCGTGGGGTGGGTATTTGGAGCGTGCGTGGGGTGGGTATTTGGAGCGTGCGTGGGGTGGGTATTTGGAGCGTGCGTGGGGTGGGTATTTGGAGCGTGCGTGGGGTGGGTATTTGGAGCGTGCGTGGGGTGGGTATTTGGAGCGTGCGTGGGGTGGGTATTTGGAGCGTGCGTGGGGTGGGTATTTGGAGCGTGCGTGGGGTGGGTATTTGGAGCGTGCGTGGGGTGGGTATTTGGAGCGTGCGTGGGGTGGGTATTTGGAGCGTGCGTGGGGTGGGTATTTGGAGCGTGCGTGGGGTGGGTATTTGGAGCGTGCGTGGGGTGGGTATTTGGAGCGTGCGTGGGGTGGGTATTTGGAGCGTGCGTGGGGTGGGTATTTGGAGCGTGCGTGGGGTGGGTATTTGGAGCGTGCGTGGGGTGGGTATTTGGAGCGTGCGTGGGGTGGGTATTTGGAGCGTGCGTGGGGTGGGTATTTGGAGCGTGCGTGGGGTGGGTATGTGGAGCGTGCGTGGGGTGGGTATGTGGAGCGTGCGTGGGGTGGGTATGTGGAGCGTGCGTGGGGTGGGTATTTGGAGCGTGCGTGGGGTGGGTATTTGGAGCGTGCGTGGGGTGGGTATTTGGAGCGTGCGTGGGGTGGGTATTTGGAGCGTGCGTGGGGTGGGTATTTGGAGCGTGCGTGGGGTGGGTATTTGGAGCGTGCGTGGGGTGGGTATTTGGAGCGTGCGTGGGGTGTGTATTTGGAGCGTGCTTGGTGTGTGTATTTGGAGCGTGCGTGGGGTGTGTATTTGGAGAGCGCCTCAGAGCGGAACAGTCTCAGAGCGGAGCGTCTCGGAGCAGAGCGTCTCAGAGCAGAGCGGAGCGGAGCGTCTCAGAGCGGAGCGGAGCAGAGCGTCTCAGAGCGGAGCGGAGCAGAGCGTCTCAGAGCAGAGCGTCTCAGAGCAGAGCGTCTCAGAGCGGAGCGGAGCATCTCAGAGCAGAGCGGAGCGTCTGAGAGCGGAGCGGAGCAGAGCGTCTCAGAGCGGAGCATCTCAGAGCGTCTCAGAGCGGAGCGGAGCAGAGCGCCTCAGAGCGGAACAGTCTCAGAGCGGAGCGTCTCGGAGCAGAGCGTCTCAGAGCGTCTCAGAGCGGAGCGGAGCAGAGCGTCTCAGAGCGGAGCGGAGCAGAGCGTCTCAGAGCAGAGCGTCTCAGAGCGGAGCGGAGCAGAGCGTCTCAGAGCAGAGCGGAGCATCTCAGAGCAGAGCGGAGCGTCTGAGAGCGGAGCGGAGCAGAGCGTCTCAGAGCGGAGCGGAGCAGAGCGGAGCATCTCAGAGCGTCTCAGAGCAGAGCGTCTCAGAGCTGAGCGGAGCAGAGCGTCTCAGAGCGGAGCGGAGCAGAGCGGAGCATCTCAGAGCGTCTCAGAGCGGAGCGGAGCATCTCAGAGCGGAGCGGAGCAGAGCGGAGCGGAGCAGAGCGGAGCGGAGCAGAGCAGAGCGTCTCAGAGCGTCTCAGAGCAGAGCGTCTCAGAGCGGAGCGTCTCAGAGCGGAGCGTCTCAGAGCGGAGCGTCTCAGAGCGTCTCAGAGCAGAGCGGAGCAGAGCGTCTCAGAGCTCTGAGACGCTCCGCTCTGAGACGCTCTGCTCTGAGACGCATCTCAGAGCGGAGCGGAGCGTCTCAGAGCGGAGCGGAGCGTCTCAGAGCAGAGCGGAGCGTCTCAGAGCAGAGCGGAGCGTCTCAGAGCAGAGCGGAGCGTCTCAGAGCGGAGCGTCTCAGAGCAGAGCGTCTCAGAGCAGAGCAGTCTCAGAGCAGAGCAGTCTCAGAGCGGAGCGGAGCAGAGCGTCTCAGAGCGGAGCGTCTCAGAGCGGAGCAGTCTCAGAGCGGAGCGTCTCAGAGCAGAGCGTCTCAGAGCGGAGCAGTCTCAGAGCGGAGCGTCTCAGAGCGGAGCGTCTAAAAATGGGAGGGGAAACTCAGGGATAGACAGTAATATTTTAAAGCACTGGTCAGGGTTCCCACACATTTTTACCTGGTCATTTTCAAAACTTTTCCATCACTTTTTCACCCTATTTCCAGGCCTATATCAATCGTATGGTGGCAATAATGAGGCTCTTACTCCATCAATGCCCCAAGACAGACCTCGAGCAAAGGCGTCACATGACAGAACAGATCTACAAGCTAACAACGTTTGTTCTTAGCTTGTAGATGTATTATTTTTGTTACGTGATGTTCTGTATAATAGGCAGCTCTCACGCAGCACTGCATTTTACCATGTTACATATTTCATGAAATGTTAGACATGTTTTTTATGAACAAAATCAATAGCCAAAAACTATGTATATCCAAACATCTTCCAAAACATTTGATGAATTCCAAACATTTTCCAGGCCTGGCAGACAGTTTTTCTCATTTCAAAATATATCCAGGAAATTCATGACCGTGGGAATCCTGTTATTAACTGTAAAAGTACATAAAGAAATACATTCCCGGTTGTCAGGGGCAAACACTCTAAGAGAAGTTGTCAAACAACATTTACCTGTATGTGGAATGGTCATTGTGAAAAATATATCAGTGAAAGATTATATCAAAAAGTAGCTTTTTGTTTAATTGAAAAAATATTTTACAGGGTAGATTGGGGTTCCCAGAGATGAAGAATTGACCCCAGAGATGAATTGCATCAAATGGGGGTCTGTGGCCTAGTGCACATAAAAATTAGGGGGGGGGGGGGGGGGGGGGGTCCTTGAAATTCAAAGGTTTGAGAATCACTGACCCGTACAGACAGTAGAATGGGTGTATGTGTACCTGTGGTCCAAACATGACAGCGGCGGGTGCTCCCATCACGTCCGTTCCGGGCATGCGGCGACGGATCTTCTTGCAGAACTGTCTGATGTCGGAGCAGGAGGTGTCCAGGTCCTTCGGCAGGATGCAGAGGCTGGAGCTCTCCTGACCGGCGGTCAGGAAGGCCCGCAGGCGAGCCGACTCCACTGCAACACAGTCCAGGCCACTCTGGATGAACTGAGACACACCCATGGATTAAAGCAAAATACAATCTCACGACTGAAAAAGGTTTGTATGACCAAGTCGTAATGTGTGATTTGTGAAACAGTCGCAGGCGCATTGAGAGCATAGGTGCGCAACATGATGCCATAGAAGACATGCTGGCTTCTATGGAATACAAATGACTGAAATCAGTCGTGGCGAGAACTTGAATCCATGCACACCAGGCACTTATTCTCTCTCTCCATTCCCCTGTATCTCAGGGGCGCCCACCCTCTAGAGCCTGGTTCTGCCCAAGGTTTCTTCCCAATAACCACATGAACCCAATTCTGGGGCAAACATTTGATGACAATGTATTTCAGTGTAGAGCGAAAACAGGAGTGGATCTAGAATAGAGTTCTTGGGAATCCAGTCAACTAAGTATAGGGTTTAAGTGGTTAAAAGGAGAGTTTTTTCCTTGCCACTGTTGCCAAATGTTCTCTCAGGGGGGGAAACGTTGGGTCTCTGCTCTATATGTAAACTGTCTTGAGACAATTTGTTAAATTTGACTATAGTGCCAAATCACAACAGAATTTAAAAAAAATCACCAAATTACAAAATAAACCTCCTTAGTCTTATTTTGTTAGATCCGTTTGTCTTTACAGTTGCAGTGTACGTAGCTTGCTTTCGGCTTTAACGGGCAAGGGTGTGACCGCATTAAAGGTGCAGCAGACAGCAGCAAACGGTAACCGCCTTCCATTCTGACATCTCGCCACTCCGACTAGTGGCTTCCGCGTGCGGTTAGGGTTAGGTATAGGGTTCGTTAACATCGGAAAGGCGACATGTAACCCAGCAAACACCAACAAAAAATAAATAAAGACAAAATAAAATCACAAGGCGTTGAAATACCTTGATGTGGTCAGCCAGCTGCACGGTGCAGTCCTCTGTGTGCTCCGCCAGGTGGATGCTGTACAGATGCTGGAGGACACAACAGTAGTGAGTTACTTACAGACAAGTAACAAGCATGAATATGTTGAATGCGTATTAATGCAGACCGGGCACATGCACAGTTTTTTCATGGAGAGAGACACACACACACACACACACACACACACACACACACACACACAAGTGTGTGCATGTTTTAAATGCTAGATGGCAGCCTAGAGGTCCTGTATTGTTGTTACCTGGTAGTATTTGATGGCCTTGGTGAGTGGCTCCACTTGAATGGTCTCATCCAGCTGGTCTTTGTGCAGCAGGTCGATGAAGTAGTCCAGAGAGCGCTTGCCTCGTGGACGCTCATTTCAGAGTACAGCGTGCCCATCCTCTTAAACACCTCCACACTGCAGCCACTCATAGCCCTGGATGAGAGGAGGACATGACAATGGAACGACAGATAATGTTAGAAGTGGCGAGAGTGGAGAGACCGATAACGTTAAGGTTTTTGTGATACACAGGACGCTCAAAAGTAATGCATTAAGTGTGTTTTCAAACCAGTAGTGCGTTTGCTTTGTTCAGATTCAGGGACCAATATGATACAATGTTGCACTTTCCCTTGCAGCAAAAATAGCAGATTGTTGTGAGCTTGTAGAATTGCTAGTTTCACTATTCGTCATACGGTATGACGGTAAGTATGTAGGGCTTAAGTAGTTAACAGAGGACAAAACTTATAAACGAAATACGAGCGAGAAAAGTTGTCTCTCATTGGACTGAATTTTTATTGAAGATATTCAATACATTGGGAATAAAGGTGTTCAGTTCTGGATAGCAACATGGAGCATTACCAGAATCTTTTAATTTATTTGGAATCTTGTTATAAAGTTTTAGCATGGTGGGTATTCTCCAATGACAACATTCCCAATTTAGTCTCTCATGTGCGATAGTCACTCACGGTTCATATTTGTGCAGAGTGGCCTGCAGCAGGCCCAGGGAGTAGACCAGTCCTGAGGCGAAGCTGAGCTGCTCTCCACGGGATCCCCTCATCGCGGTTCCCTGCAGGGGGTCAACTCCGCCTGCAGGGGAAATGACACACGGACATGTTGGGAACAGGTGGTAAGCAGAGCCTGAGCGATACATCGGTTGGCTGCCGATGTGTCCCAATGTTTTACCACTTTCAACAGAGTGTCCCTATTTGGGCATGTCATTTTAAGTGAACATTAACAAACGTTTTCAAAACAATAACAAAAATAGTCGATCTACAAGCTCACGACACATTGTGAGCTTGTAGATAGGCTATTTCTGAAAATGTATGAACAGGGCTTATGTTGTTAAATACATTAAAATACTTTTTTTTTTACAAAAGATCGGTCAAACATTAGTGGTCTAGGACTCTCCAAAATCAGGATCAAACCCATGTGGCATTGGTCAGACTATTTTTTTCGTTTTTTTGCAGATCACACACACCTTGCAGATGAGCCTTGGAATGAGCAGCAGCACCAGGATACAGTCGTGGTCTTCTCCATGGCGGAGGAAGGACTCAGGCATGAAGGCGGTGAGGAGGGACACCTGGCGGTTAGCCTGGCCCACCTCCATCTTCCTCAGTTCCATCTCGATGGCCTGGAAGACACACAGTCACGGTTGGGTATAGAAATTAGGAACCATATCCAAACTGCCAGGTACCCATGAAAATGAAGGAATCGGAATTGATAAATATCGTAATAATTTTAGGATCCAGAAATGATTATCCTAATTTTATGATATGATATTCATTACTCTTCTTAAACTTTTATTAATGTAAAACTTTTAAACTAAATGTCCATTGATGCCATTAACAAGAATTATGATCACGTAAGCCTAGTGCTCAGTTAAACTGGATACAACCTTTTCAAATCCATTTCTTTCCAGTATGGCTTGGCTTGAGTTTTGTGGTAGTGGTACCAAAGTGTCACTTTAGACATTTTATTGTCATTGGATTGATTAAAATCCCCATCAACTCCCAATCAGATTCCTATCATTCTGACATTCGTCTCAGCCGTACCTTGGCATAAGCTTTGGTCTCTGCAAACTTTATCTTGAAATCAAACATCTCTGCAGGAGGATGCAGCAGGACCTGCTCAGCTCTCTGTTGGTCTCCTGGTGCACAGAGCAGAGCGGAGCGTCTGAGAGCGGAGCGGAGCAGAGCGTCTCAGAGCGGAGCGGAGCATCTCAGAGCGTCTCAGAGCAGAGCGTCTCAGAGCGGAGCGGAGCAGAGCGTCTCAGAGCGGAGCGGAGCAGAGCGGAGCATCTCAGAGCGGAGCGTCTCGGAGCAGAGCGTCTCAGAGCAGAGCGTCTCAGAGCAGAGTGTCTCAGAGTGGAGCGGAGCAGAGCGTCTCAGAGCGGAGCGGAGCAGAGCGTCTCAGAGCAGAGCGTCTCAGAGCGGAGCGGAGCAGAGCGTCTCAGAGCAGAGCGGAGCATCTCAGAGCAAAGCGGAGCGTCTGAGAGCGGAGCGGAGCAGAGCGTCTCAGAGCAGAGCGGAGCATCTCAGAGCAAAGCGGAGCGTCTGAGAGCGGAGCGGAGCAGAGCGTCTCAGAGCAGAGCGGAGCATCTCAGAGCAAAGCGGAGCGCCTGAGAGCGGAGCGTCTCAGAGCGGAGCGGAGCAGAGCGGAGCATCTCAGAGCGTCTCAGAGCAGAGCGTCTCAGAGCGGAGCGGAGCAGAGCGGAGCGGAGCAGAGCGGAGCGGAGCAGAGCGTCTCAGAGCAGAGCGGAGCGGATCGGAGCTGAGCGTCTCAGAGCGGAGCAGTCTCAGAGCGGAGCGTCTCAGAGCGGAGCGTCTCAGAGCGGAGCGTCTCAGAGCAGAGCGTCTCAGAGCGGAGCGTCTCAGAGCGGAGCTCTGCTCTGAGACGCTCTGCTCCGCTCCGCTCCGAGACGCTCCGCTCTGAGACTTTCTGCTCTGAGACTTTCTGCTCTGAGACGCTCTGCTCCGCTCCGCTCTGAGACGCTCTGCTCTGAGACGCTCCGCTCTGCTCTGCTCTGAGACGCTCCGCTCCGAGACGCTCCGCTCTGAGATGCTCCGCTCTGCTCCGCTCCGCTCTGAGACGCTCTGCTCCGCTCCGCTCTGAGACGCTCTGCTCTGAGACGCTCTGAGATGCTCCGCTCTGCTCCGCTCCGCTCTGAGACGCTCTGCTCCGCTCTGCTCCGCTCCGCTCTCAGACGCTCCGCTCTGCTCTGAGATGCTCCGCTCTGCTCTGCGACGCTCTGCTCCGCTCCGCTCTGAGACGCTCTGTTCTGAGACGCTCTGCTCCGCTCCGAGACGCTCTGCTCCGCTCCGCTCTGAGACGCTCCCCTCTGAGACGCTCCGCTCTGCTCTGAGCAGAGCGTCTCAGAGCAGAGCGGAGCATCTCAGAGCAAAGCGGAGCGTCTGAGAGCGGAGCGGAGCAGAGCGTCTCAGAGCAGAGCGGAGCATCTCAGAGCAAAGCGGAGTGTCTGAGAGCGGAGCGGAGCGGAGCAGAGCGTCTCAGAGCAGAGCGGAGCATCTCAGAGCAAAGCGGAGCGCCTGAGAGCGGAGCGTCTCAGAGCGGAGCATCTCAGAGCGTCTCAGAGCAGAGCGTCTCAGAGCGGAGCGGAGCAGAGCAGAAAGGAGCAGAGCGTCTCGGAGCAGAGCGTCTCAGAGCAGAGCGGAGCGGAGCGTCTCAGAGCGGAGCAGTCTCAGAGCGGAGCGTCTCAGAGCAGAGCGTCTCAGAGCGGAGCAGTCTCAGAGCAGAGCGTCTCAGAGCGGAGCGTCTCAGAGCGGAGCGTCTCAGAGCAGAGCGTCTCAGAGCGGAGCGTCTCAGAGCGTCTCAGAGCGGAGCAGTCTCAGAGCGGAGCGTCTCAGAGCGGAGCGTCTCGGAGCGGAGCGGAGCATCTCAGAGCGGAGCGGAGCAGAGCGTAGCGGAGCAGAGCGTCTCAGAGCGGAGCGGAGCGGAGCGGAGCGGAGCAGAGCGGAGCAGAGCAGAGCGGAGCGGAGCAGATCGTCTCAGAGCAGAGCGGAGCATCTCAGAGCGGAGCAGAGCGTCTCAGAGCAGAGCGTCTCAGAGCGGAGCGGAGCAGAGCGTCTCAGAGCAGAGCGGAGCATCTCAGAGCAAAGCGGAGCGTCTGAGAGCGGAGCGGAGCAGAGCGTCTCAGAGCAGAGCGGAGCATCTCAGAGCAAAGCGGAGCGTCTGAGAGCGGAGCGGAGCGGAGCAGAGCGTCTCAGAGCGGAGCGGAGCAGAGCGGAGCAGAGCAGAGCGGAGCAGAGCAGAGCGGAGCGGAGCAGATCGTCTCAGAGCAGAGCGGAGCATCTCAGAGCGGAGCAGAGCGTCTCAGAGCAGAGCGTCTCAGAGCGGAGCGGAGCAGAGCGTCTCAGAGCAGAGCGGAGCATCTCAGAGCAAAGCGGAGCGTCTGAGAGCGGAGCGGAGCAGAGCGTCTCAGAGCAGAGCGGAGCATCTCAGAGCAAAGCGGAGCGTCTGAGAGCGGAGCGGAGCAGAGCGTCTCAGAGCAGAGCGGAGCATCTCAGAGCAAAGCGGAGCGCCTGAGAGCGGAGCGTCTCAGAGCGGAGCGGAGCGGAGCATCTCAGAGCGTCTCAGAGCAGAGCGTCTCAGAGCGGAGCGGAGCAGAGCAGAGCGGAGCAGAGCGTCTCAGAGCAGAGCGGAGCGGAGCGTCTCAGAGCGGAGCAGTCTCAGAGCGGAGCGTCTCAGAGCAGAGCGTCTCAGAGCGGAGCAGTCTCAGAGCAGAGCGTCTCAGAGCAGAGCGTCTCAGAGCGGAGCGTCTCAGAGCAGAGCGTCTCAGAGCGGAGCGTCTCAGAGCGTCTCAGAGCGGAGCAGTCTCAGAGCGGAGCGTCTCAGAGCGGAGCGTCTCAGAGCGGAGCGGAGCGGAGCATCTCAGAGCGGAGCGGAGCAGAGCGTCTCAGAGCAGAGTGTCTCAGAGCGGAGCATCTCAGAGCGGAGCGGAGCAGAGCGTCTCAGAGCGGAGCGTCTCAGATCAGAGCGTCTCAGAGCAGAGCGTCTCAGAGCATAACGGAGCAGAGCGTCTCAGAGCGGAGCGGAGCGGAGCGGAGCGGAGCGTCTCAGAGCGGAGCATCTCAGAGCGGAGCGGAGCAGAGCGGAGCGGAGCAGAGCGGAGCATCTCAGAGCGTCTCAGAGCAGAGCGTCTCAGAGCGGAGCAGAGCAGAGCGTCTCAGAGCGGAGCGTCTCAGAGCAGAGCGTCTCAGAGCGGAGCGGAGCAGAGCGTCTCAGAGCGGAGCAGAGCAGAGCAGAGCGTCTCAGAGCGGAGCAGTCTCAGAGCGGAGCGTCTCAGAGCAGAGCGGAGCGGAGCAGAGCGTCTCAGAGCGGAGCAGTCTCAGAGCGGAGCGTCTCAGAGCAGAGCGGAGCGGAGCGGAGCGTCTCAGAGCGGAGCAGAGCGTCTCAGAGCGGAGCGGAGCAGAGCGTCTCAGAGCAGAGCGTCACAGAGTGTCTCAGAGCGGAGCGTCTCAGAGCGGAGCGTCTCAGAGCGGAGCGTCTCAGAGCAGAGCGTCTCAGAGCGGAGCGGAGCAGAGCGTCTCAGAGCAGAAAGTCTCAGAGCGGAGCGTCTCAGAGCGGAGCGGAGCAGAGCGTCTCAGAGCAGAGCGTCTCAGAGCGGAGCGTCTCAGAGCGGAGCGTCTCAGAGCGGAGCGGAGCAGAGCGTCTCAGAGCAGAGCGTCTCAGAGCGGAGCGGAGCAGAGCGTCTCAGAGCTGAGCGTCTCAGAGTGGAGCGGAGCAGAGCGTCTCAGAGCAGAGCGTCTCAGAGCAGAGCGTCTCAGAGCAGAGCGTCTCAGAGCGGAGCGTCTCAGAGCGGAGGGGAGCAGAGCGTCTCAGAGCGGAGCGTCTCAGATTAGAGCGTCTCAGAGCGGAGCGGAGCAGAGCGTCTCAGAGCAGAGCGTCTCAGAGCGGAGCGTCTCACAGCGGAGCGTCTCAGAGCGGAGCAGAGCGTCTCAGAGCAGAGCGTCTCAGAGCGGAGCGTCTCAGAGCAGAGCAGAGCAGAGCAGAGCAGAGCGTCTCAGAGCGGAGCGTCTCAGAGCAGAGCGTCTCAGAGCAGAGCGTCTCAGAGCAGAACGGAGCAGAGCGTCTCAGAGCGGAGCGGAGCAGAGCGTCTCAGAGCGGAGCATCTCAGAGCGGAGCGGAGCAGAGCGTCTCAGAGCGGAGCAGAGCGTCTCAGAGCGGAGCAGAGCGTCTCAGAGCGGAGCAGAGCGTCTCAGAGCGGAGCGTCTCAGAGCAGAGCGTCTCAGAGCGGAGCGTCTCAGAGCGGAGCGTCTCAGAGCAGTCTCAGAGCGGAGCATCTCAGAGCGTCTCAGAGCAGAGCGTCTCAGAGCGGAGCAGAGCAGAGCGTCTCAGAGCGGAGCATCTCAGAGCGGAGCAGAGCGTCTCAGAGCAGAGTGTCTCAGAGCGGAGCGTCTCAGAGCGGAGCGGAGCAGAGCAGAGCATCTCAGAGCGTCTCAGAGCAGAGCGTCTCAGAGCGGGGCAGAGCAGAGCGTCTCAGAGCGGAGCGACTCAGAGCAGAGCGTCTCAGAGCGGAGCAGAGCGTCTCAGAGCGGAGCAGAGCGTCTCAGAGCGGAGCAGAGCAGAGCAGAGCAGAGCGTCTCAGAGCGGAGCAGTCTCAGAGCGGAGCGTCTCAGAGCAGAGCGGAGCGGAGCGTCTCAGAGCGGAGCAGAGCGTCTCAGAGCGGAGCGAAGCAGAGCGTCTCAGAGCAGAGCGTCACAGAGCGGAGCGGAGCGTCTGAGAGCGGAGCGTCTCAGAGCGGAGCGGAGCAGAGCGGAGCATCTCAGAGCGTCTCAGAGCAGAGCGTCTCAGAGCGGAGCAGAGCAGAGCGTCTCAGAGCGGAGCGTCTCAGAGCAGAGCGTCTCAGAGCGGAGCAGAGCGTCTCAGAGCAGAGTGTCTCAGAGCGAAGCGTCTCAGAGCGGAGCGTCTCAGAGCAGAGCGTCTCAGAGCGGAGCAGAGCGTCTCAGAGCAGAAAGTCTCAGAGCGGAGCGTCTCAGAGCGGAGCGGAGCAGAGCGTCTCAGAGCGCAGCGGAGCAGAGCGTTTCAGAGCAGAGCGTCTCAGAGCGGAGCGTCTCAGAGCGGAGCGTCTCAGAGCGGAGCAGAGCGTCTCAGAGCGGAGCGGAGCAGAGCGTCTCAGAGCAGAGCGTCTCAGAGCGGAGCGGAGCAGAGCGTCTCAGAGCGGAGCGTCTCAGAGTGGAGCGGAGCAGAGCGTCTCAGAGCGTCTCAGAGCAGAGCGTCTCAGAGCAGAGCGTCTCAGAGCGGAGCGTCTCAGAGCGGAGCGTCTCAGAGCGGAGGGGAGCAGAGCGTCTCAGATTAGAGCGTCTCAGAGCGGAGCGGAGCAGAGCGTCTCAGAGCAGAGCGTCTCAGAGCGGAGCGTCTCAGAGCGGAGCGGAGCAGAGCGTCTCAGAGCAGAGCGTCTCAGAGCGGAGCGTCTCAGAGCAGAGCAGAGCGTCGCAGAGCGGAGCGTCTCAGAGTGGAGCGGAGCAGAGCGTCTCAGAGCAGAGCGGAACGTCTCAGAGCAGAGCGTCTCAGAGCGGAGCGGAGCAGAGCGTCTCAGAGCGTCTCAGAGCAGAGCGTCTCAGAGCAGAGCGGAGCAGAGCGTCTCAGAGCATAGCGGAGCATCTCAGAGCAAAGCGGAGCGTCTGAGAGCGGAGCGGAGCAGAGCGTCTCAGAATAGAGCGGAGCATCTCAGAGCAAAGCGGAGCGTCTGAGAGCGGAGCGGAGCAGAGCGTCTCAGAGCAGAGCGGAGCATCTCAGAGCAAAGCGGAGCGTCTGAGAGCGGAGCGTCTCAGAGCGGAGCGGAGCAGAGCGGAGCATCTCAGAGCGTCTCAGAGCAGAGCGTCTCGGAGCGGAGCGGAGCAGAGCGTCTCAGAGCAGAGCGGAGCGGAGCGTCTCAGAGCGGAGCAGTCTCAGAGCGGAGCGTCTCAGAGCAGAGCGTCTCAGAGCGGAGCAGTCTCAGAGCAGAGCGTCTCAGAGCAGAGCGTCTCAGAGCGGAACGTCTCAGAGCAGAGCGTCTCAGAGCGGAGCGTCTCAGAGCGGAGCGTCTCAGAGCGTCTCAGAGCGGAGCAGTCTCAGAGCGGAGCGTCTCAGAGCGGAGCGGAGCGGAGCGGAGCGGAGCATCTCAGAGCGGAGCATCTCAGAGCGGAGCGGAGCAGAGCGTCTCAGAGCGGAGCAGAGCGGAGCATCTCAGAGCGGAGCATCTCAGAGCGGAGCGGAGCGGAGCAGAGCGTCTCAGAGCGGAGTAGAGCGGAGCATCTCAGAGCGGAGCATCTCAGAGCAGAGCGGAGCAGAGCAGAGCGTCTCAGAGCGGAGCAGTCTCAGAGCGGAGCGTCTCGGAGCAGAGCATCTCAGAGCAGAGCGGAGCGTCTGAGAGCGGAGCGGAGCAGAGCGTCTCAGAGCGGAGCATCTCAGAGCGGAGCGGAGCGGAGCAGAGCGTCTCAGAGCGGAGCGGAGCAGAGCGGAGCATCTCAGAGCGGAGCGGAGCAGAGCGTCTCAGAGCGGAGCGGAGCAGAGCGGAGCAGAGCAGAGCGGAGCGGAGCAGATCGTCTCAGAGCAGAGCGGAGCATCTCAGAGCGGAGCATCTCAGAGCGTCTCAGAGCAGAGCGTCTCAGAGCGGAGCAGAGCAGAGCGTCTCAGAGCGGAGCGTCTCAGAGCAGAGCGTCTCAGAGCGGAGCAGAGCGTCTCAGAGCGGAGCGGAGCAGAGCGTCTCAGAGCGGAGCAGAGCAGAGCAGAGCGTCTCAGAGCGGAGCAGTCTCAGAGCGGAGCGTCTCAGAGCAGAGCGGAGCGGAGCGTCTCAGAGCGGAGCAGAGCGTCTCAGAGCGGAGCGGAGCAGAGCGTCTCAGAGCAGAGCGTCACAGAGCGGAGCGGAGCGTCTGAGAGCGGAGCGTCTCAGAGCGGAGCGGAGCATCTCAGAGCGTCTCAGAGCGGAGCAGAGCAGAGCGTCTCAGAGCGGAGCGTCTCAGAGCAGAGCGTCTCAGAGCGGAGCAGAGCGTCTCAGAGCAGAGTGTCTCAGAGCGGAGCGTCTCAGAGCGGAGCATCACAGAGCGTCTCAGAGCAGAGCGTCTCAGAGCGGAGCAGAGCAGAGCGTCTCAGAGTGGAGCGTCTCAGAGCAGAGCGTCTCAGAGCGGAGCAGAGCGTCTCAGAGCGGAGCAGAGCAGAGCAGAGCGGAGCAGAGCAGAGCGTCTCAGAGCGGAGCAGTCTCAGAGCGGAGCGTCTCGGAGCAGAGCATCTCAGAGCAGAGCGGAGCGTCTGAGAGCGGAGCGGAGCATCTCAGAGCGTCTCAGAGCGGAGCGGAGCATCTCAGAGCGTCTCAGAGCAGAGCGGAGCATCTCAGAGCGTCTCAGAGCGGAGCGGAGCATCTCAGAGCGTCTCAAAGCGGAGCGGAGCATCTCAAAGCGTCTCAGAGCAGAGCGGAGCATCTCAGAGCGTCTCAGAGCGGAGCGGAGCAGAGCGTCTCAGAGCAGAGCGGAGCAGAGCGCCTCAGAGCGGAACAGTGTCAGAGCGGAGCGTCTCGGAGCAGAGCGTCTCAGAGCAGAGCGGAGCGGAGCGTCTCAGAGCGGAGCGGAGCAGAGCGTCTCAGAGCGGAGCGGAGCAGAGCGTCTCAGAGTGTCTCAGAGCGGAGCGGAGCATCTCAGAGCAGAGCGGAGCGTCTGAGAGCGGAGCGGAGCAGAGCGTCTCAGAGCGGAGCGGAGCAGAGCGGAGCATCTCAGAGCGTCTCAGAGCGGAGCGGAGCAGAGCGCCTCAGAGCGGAACAGTCTCAGAGCGGAGCGTCTCGGAGCAGAGCGGAGCGGAGCGTCTCAGAGCGGAGCGTCTCAGAGCGGAGCGTCTCAGAGCGGAGCGGAGCAGAGCGTCTCAGAGCGGAGCGGAGCAGAGCGTCTCAGAGCAGAGCGTCTCAGAGCAGAGCGTCTCAGAGCGGAGCGGAGCGGAGCGTCTCAGAGCGGAGCGTCTCAGAGCGGAGCGTCTCAGAGCGGAGCGGAGCAGAGCGTCTCAGAGCGGAGCGTCTCAGAGCAGAGCGTCTCAGAGCAGAGCGTCTCAGAGCGGAGCGTCTCAGAGCAGAGCGGAGCATCTCAGAGCAGAGCGGAGCGTCTGAGAGCGGAGCGGAGCAGAGCGTCTCAGAGCGGAGCGGAGCAGAGCGGAGCATCTCAGAGCGTCTCAGAGCAGAGCGTCTCAGAGCGGAGCGGAGCAGAGCAGAGCGTCTCAGAACGGAGCGGAGCAGAGCAGAGCGGAGCAGAGCGGAGCAGAGCGGAGCAGAGCGGAGCAGAGCAGAGCGTCTCAGAGCGGAGCAGTCTCAGAGCGGAGCGTCTCGGAGCAGAGCATCTCAGAGCAGAGCGGAGCGTCTGAGAGCGGAGCGGAGCAGAGCGTCTCAGAGCGGAGCGGAGCAGAGCGGAGCATCTCAGAGCGTCTCAGAGCAGAGCGGAGCATCTCAGAGCGTCTCAGAGCGGAGCGGAGCAGAGCGTCTCAGATTAGAGCGGAGCAGAGCGCCTCAGAGCGGAACAGTCTCAGAGCGGAGCGTCTCGGAGCAGAGCGTCTCAGAGCAGAGCGGAGCGGAGCGTCTCAGAGCGGAGCGTCTCAGAGCGGAGCGGAGTAGAGCGTCTCAGAGCAGAGCGTCTCAGAGCGGAGCGGAGCATATCAAAGCAGAGCGGAGCGTCTGAGAGCGGAGCGGAGCATAGCGTCTCAGAGCGGAGCGGAGCAGAGCGGAGCATCTCAGAGCGTCTCAGAGCGGAGCGGAGCAGAGCGCCTCAGAGCGGAACAGTCTCAGAGCGGAGCGTCTCGGAGCAGAGCGTCTCAGAGCGGAGCGGAGCGGAGCGTCTCAGAGGGGAGCGTCTCAGAGCGGAGCGGAGCAGAGCGTCTCAGAGCAGAGCGTTTCAGAGCGGAGCGGAGCAGAGCGTCTCAGAGTAGAGCGGAGCATCTCAGAGCAGAGCGGAGCGTCTGAGAGCGGAGCGGAGCAGAGCGTCTCAGAGTGGAGCGGAGCAGAGCGGAGCATCTCAGAGCGTCTCAGAGCAGAGCGTCTCAGAGCGGAGCGGAGCAAAGCGTCTCAGAGCGGAGCGGAGCAGAGCGGAGCATCTCAGAGCGTCTCAGAGCAGAGCGTCTCAGAGCGGAGCGGAGCAGAGCGTCTCAGAGCAGAGCGTCTCAGAGCGGAGCGGAGCATATCAAAGCAGAGCGGAGCGTCTGAGAGCGGAGCATCTCAGAGCGTCTCAGAGCAGAGCGTCTCAGAGCGGAGCGGAGCAGAGCAGAGCGTCTCAGAACGGAGCGGAGCAGAGCAGAGCGGAGCAGAGCGGAGCAGAGCAGAGCGTCTCAGAGCGGAGCAGTCTCAGAGCGGAGCGTCTCGGAGCAGAGCATCTCAGAGCAGAGCGGAGCGTCTGAGAGCGGAGCGGAGCAGAGCGTCTCAGAGCGGAGCGGAGCATCTCAGAGCGTCTCAGAGCGGAGCGGAGCAGAGCGTCTCAGAGCAGAGCGCCTCAGAGCGGAACAGTCTCAGAGCGGAGCGTCTCGGAGCAGAGCGTCTCAGAGCAGAGCGGAGCGGAGCGTCTCAGAGCGGAGCGTCTCAGAGCGGAGCGGAGCAGAGCGTCTCAGAGCGGAGCGGAGCAGAGCGTCTCAGAGCGGAGCGGAGCATATCAAAGCAGAGCGGAGCGTCTGAGAGCGGAGCGAGCAGAGCGTCTCAGAGCGGAGCGGAGCAGAGCGGAGCATCTCAGAGCGTCTCAGAGCGGAGCGGAGCAGAGCGCCTCAGAGCGGAACAGTCTCAGAGCGGAGCGTCTCGGAGCAGAGCGTCTCAGAGCAGAGCGGAGCGGAGCGTCTCAGAGGGGAGCGTCTCAGAGCAGAGCGGAGCGGAGCGGAGCAGAGCGTCTCAGAGCAGAGCGTTTCAGAGCGGAGCGGAGCAGAGCGTCTCAGAGCAGAGCGGAGCATCTCAGAGCAGAGCGGAGCGTCTGAGAGCGGAGCGGAGCAGAGCGTCTCAGAGCGTCTCAGAGCAGAGCGTCTCAGAGCGGAGCAGAGCAAAGCGTCTCAGAGCGGAGCGGAGCAGAGCGGAGCATCTCAGAGCGTCTCAGAGCAGAGCGTCTCAGAGCGGAGCGGAGCAGAGCGTCTCGGAGCGGAGCATCTCAGAGCGTCTCAGAGCGGAGCGGAGCATCTCAGAGCGTCTCAGAGCGGAGCGGAGCATCTCAGAGCGTCTCAGAGCAGAGCGGAGCATCTCAGAGCGTCTCAGAGCGGAGCGGAGCAGAGCGTCTCAGAGCAGAGCGGAGCAGAGCGCCTCAGAGCGGAACAGTCTCAGAGCGGAGCGTCTCGGAGCAGAGCGTCTCAGAGCAGAGCGTCTCAGAGCGGAGCGTCTCAGAGCGGAGCGGAGCAGAGCGTCTCAGAGCGGAGCGGAGCAGAGCGTCTCAGAGCAGAGCGTCTCAGAGCGGAGCGGAGCATCTCAGAGCAGAGCGGAGCGTCTGAGAGCGGAGCGGAGCAGAGCGTCTCAGAGCGGAGCGGAGCAGAGCGGAGCATCTCAGAGCGTCTCAGAGCGGAGCGGAGCAGAGCGCCTCAGAGCAGAACAGTCTCAGAGCGGAGCGTCTCGGAGCAGAGCGTCTCAGAGCAGAGCGGAGCGGAGCGTCTCAGAGCGGAGCGGAGCGGAGCAGAGCGTCTCAGAGCAGAGCGTTTCAGAGCGGAGCGTCTCAGAGCAGAGCGGAGCATCTCAGAGCAGAGCGGAGCGTCTGAGAGCGGAGCGGAGCAGAGCGTCTGAGAGCGGAGCGGAGCAGAGCGTCTCAGAGTGGAGCGGATTAGAGCGGAGCGTCTCAGAGCGGAGCGTCTCAGAGCAGAGCGGAGCGGAGCGTCTCAGAGCGGAGCAGAGCGTCTCAGAGCGGAGCGGAGCAGAGCGTCTCAGAGCAGAGCGTCACAGAGCGGAGCGGAGCGTCTGAGAGCGGAGCGTCTCAGAGCGGAGCGGAGCATCTCAGAGCGTCTCAGAGCGGAGCAGAGCAGAGCGTCTCAGAGCGGAGCGTCTCAGAGCAGAGCGTCTCAGAGCGGAGCAGAGCGTCTCAGAGCAGAGTGTCTCAGAGCGGAGCGTCTCAGAGCGGAGCATCACAGAGCGTCTCAGAGCAGAGCGTCTCAGAGCGGAGCAGAGCAGAGCGTCTCAGAGTGGAGCGTCTCAGAGCAGAGCGTCTCAGAGCGGAGCAGAGCGTCTCAGAGCGGAGCGGAGCAGAGCGTCTCAGAGCGGAGCAGAGCAGAGCAGAGCGGAGCAGAGCAGAGCGTCTCAGAGCGGAGCAGTCTCAGAGCGGAGCGTCTCGGAGCAGAGCATCTCAGAGCAGAGCGGAGCGTCTGAGAGCGGAGCGGAGCATCTCAGAGCGTCTCAGAGCGGAGCGGAGCATCTCAGAGCGTCTCAGAGCAGAGCGGAGCATCTCAGAGCGTCTCAGAGCGGAGCGGAGCATCTCAGAGCGTCTCAAAGCGGAGCGGAGCATCTCAAAGCGTCTCAGAGCAGAGCGGAGCATCTCAGAGCGTCTCAGAGCGGAGCGGAGCAGAGCGTCTCAGAGCAGAGCGGAGCAGAGCGCCTCAGAGCGGAACAGTGTCAGAGCGGAGCGTCTCGGAGCAGAGCGTCTCAGAGCAGAGCGGAGCGGAGCGTCTCAGAGCGGAGCGGAGCAGAGCGTCTCAGAGCGGAGCGGAGCAGAGCGTCTCAGAGTGTCTCAGAGCGGAGCGGAGCATCTCAGAGCAGAGCGGAGCGTCTGAGAGCGGAGCGGAGCAGAGCGTCTCAGAGCGGAGCGGAGCAGAGCGGAGCATCTCAGAGCGTCTCAGAGCGGAGCGGAGCAGAGCGCCTCAGAGCGGAACAGTCTCAGAGCGGAGCGTCTCGGAGCAGAGCGGAGCGGAGCGTCTCAGAGCGGAGCGTCTCAGAGCGGAGCGTCTCAGAGCGGAGCGGAGCAGAGCGTCTCAGAGCGGAGCGGAGCAGAGCGTCTCAGAGCAGAGCGTCTCAGAGCGGAGCGGAGCGGAGCGTCTCAGAGCGGAGCGTCTCAGAGCGGAGCGTCTCAGAGCGGAGCGGAGCAGAGCGTCTCAGAGCGGAGCGTCTCAGAGCAGAGCGTCTCAGAGCAGAGCGTCTCAGAGCGGAGCGGAGCAGAGCGTCTCAGAGCAGAGCGGAGCATCTCAGAGCAGAGCGGAGCGTCTGAGAGCGGAGCGGAGCAGAGCGTCTCAGAGCGGAGCGGAGCAGAGCGGAGCATCTCAGAGCGTCTCAGAGCAGAGCGTCTCAGAGCGGAGCGGAGCAGAGCAGAGCGTCTCAGAACGGAGCGGAGCAGAGCAGAGCGGAGCAGAGCGGAGCAGAGCGGAGCAGAGCAGAGCGTCTCAGAGCGGAGCAGTCTCAGAGCGGAGCGTCTCGGAGCAGAGCATCTCAGAGCAGAGCGGAGCGTCTGAGAGCGGAGCGGAGCAGAGCGTCTCAGAGCGGAGCGGAGCAGAGCGGAGCATCTCAGAGCGTCTCAGAGCAGAGCGGAGCATCTCAGAGCGTCTCAGAGCGGAGCGGAGCAGAGCGTCTCAGATTAGAGCGGAGCAGAGCGCCTCAGAGCGGAACAGTCTCAGAGCGGAGCGTCTCGGAGCAGAGCGTCTCAGAGCAGAGCGGAGCGGAGCGTCTCAGAGCGGAGCGTCTCAGAGCGGAGCGGAGTAGAGCGTCTCAGAGCAGAGCGTCTCAGAGCGGAGCGGAGCAGAGCGCATCAGAGCGGAACAGTCTCAGAGCGGAGCGTCTCGGAGCAGAGCGTCTCAGAGCGGAGCGGAGCGGAGCGTCTCAGAGGGGAGCGTCTCAGAGCGGAGCGGAGCAGAGCGTCTCAGAGCAGAGCGTTTCAGAGCGGAGCGGAGCAGAGCGTCTCAGAGTAGAGCGGAGCATCTCAGAGCAGAGCGGAGCGTCTGAGAGCGGAGCGGAGCAGAGCGTCTCAGAGTGGAGCGGAGCAGAGCGGAGCATCTCAGAGCGTCTCAGAGCAGAGCGTCTCAGAGCGGAGCGGAGCAAAGCGTCTCAGAGCGGAGCGGAGCAGAGCGGAGCATCTCAGAGCGTCTCAGAGCAGAGCGTCTCAGAGCGGAGCGGAGCAGAGCGTCTCAGAGCAGAGCGTCTCAGAGCGGAGCGGAGCATATCAAAGCAGAGCGGAGCGTCTGAGAGCGGAGCATCTCAGAGCGTCTCAGAGCAGAGCGTCTCAGAGCGGAGCGGAGCAGAGCAGAGCGTCTCAGAACGGAGCGGAGCAGAGCAGAGCGGAGCAGAGCGGAGCAGAGCAGAGCGTCTCAGAGCGGAGCAGTCTCAGAGCGGAGCGTCTCGGAGCAGAGCATCTCAGAGCAGAGCGTCTCAGAGCGGAGCAGTCTCAGAGCGGAGCGTCTCGGAGCAGAGCATCTCAGAGCAGAGCGGAGCGTCTGAGAGCGGAGCGGAGCAGAGCGTCTCAGAGCGGAGCGGAGCATCTCAGAGCGTCTCAGAGCGGAGCGGAGCAGAGCGTCTCAGAGCAGAGCGCCTCAGAGCGGAACAGTCTCAGAGCGGAGCGTCTCGGAGCAGAGCGTCTCAGAGCAGAGCGGAGCGTCTCAGAGCGGAGCGGAGCAGAGCGTCTCAGAGCGGAGCGGAGCAGAGCGTCTCAGAGCGGAGCGGAGCATATCAAAGCAGAGCGGAGCGTCTGAGAGCGGAGCGGAGCAGAGCGTCTCAGAGCGGAGCGGAGCAGAGCGGAGCATCTCAGAGCGTCTCAGAGCGGAGCGGAGCAGAGCGCCTCAGAGCGGAACAGCGTCTCAGAGCAGAGCGGAGCGGAGCGTCTCAGAGGGGAGCGTCTCAGAGCAGAGCGGAGCGGAGCGGAGCAGAGCGTCTCAGAGCAGAGCGTTTCAGAGCGGAGCGGAGCAGAGCGTCTCAGAGCAGAGCGGAGCAAAGCGTCTCAGAGCGGAGCGGAGCAGAGCGGAGCATCTCAGAGCGTCTCAGAGCAGAGCGTCTCAGAGCGGAGCGGAGCAGAGCGTCTCGGAGCGGAGCATCTCAGAGCGTCTCAGAGCGGAGCGGAGCATCTCAGAGCGTCTCAGAGCGGAGCGGAGCATCTCAGAGCGTCTCAGAGCAGAGCGGAGCATCTCAGAGCGTCTCAGAGCGGAGCGGAGCAGAGCGTCTCAGAGCAGAGCGGAGCAGAGCGCCTCAGAGCGGAACAGTCTCAGAGCGGAGCGTCTCGGAGCAGAGCGTCTCAGAGCAGAGCGTCTCAGAGCGGAGCGTCTCAGAGCGGAGCGGAGCAGAGCGTCTCAGAGCGGAGCGGAGCAGAGCGTCTCAGAGCAGAGCGTCTCAGAGCGGAGCGGAGCATCTCAGAGCAGAGCGGAGCGTCTGAGAGCGGAGCGGAGCAGAGCGTCTCAGAGCGGAGCGGAGCAGAGCGGAGCATCTCAGAGCGTCTCAGAGCGGAGCGGAGCAGAGCGCCTCAGAGCAGAACAGTCTCAGAGCGGAGCGTCTCGGAGCAGAGCGTCTCAGAGCAGAGCGGAGCGGAGCGTCTCAGAGCGGAGCGGAGCGGAGCAGAGCGTCTCAGAGCAGAGCGTTTCAGAGCGGAGCGTCTCAGAGCAGAGCGGAGCATCTCAGAGCAGAGCGGAGCGTCTGAGAGCGGAGCGGAGCAGAGCGTCTCAGAGTGGAGCGGATTAGAGCGGAGCATCTCAGAGCGTCTCAGAGCAGAGCGTCTCAGAGCGGAGCGGAGCAGAGCGTCTCAGAGCGGAGCAGAGCAGAGCGGAGCATCTCAGAGCGGAGCGTCTCGGAGCAGAGCGTCTCAGAGCAGAGCGTCTCAGAGCGGAGCGTCTCAGAGCGGAGCGGAGCAGAGCAGAGCGTCTCAGAGCGGAGCGGAGCAGAGCGTCTCAGAGCAGAGCGGAGCAGAGCGCCTCAGAGCGGAGCGGAGCAGAGCAGAGCGTCTCAGAGCAGAGCGGAGCGTCTCAGAGCGGAGCGTCTCAGAGCGTCTCAGAGCAGAGCGTCTCAGAGCGGAGCGTCTCAGAGCGTCTCAGAGCAGAGCGGAGCGGAGCAGAGCGGAGCAGAGCGTCTCAGAGCGGAGCATCTCAGAGCGGAGCGGAGCGTCTCAGAGCGGAGCGTCTCAGAGCAGAGCGGAGCGTCTCAGAGCGGAGCGTCTCAAAGCAGAGCGTCTCAGAGCAGAGCAGTCTCAGAGCAGAGCAGTCTCAGAGCGGAGCGGAGCAGAGCGGAGCGTCTCAGAGCGGAGCGGAGCAGAGCGTCTCGGAGCGGAGCGTCTCAGAGCGGAGCGTCTCAGAGCAGAGCGTCTCAGAGCGGAGCAGTCTCAGAGCGGAGCGTCTCAGAGCAGAGCGTCTCAGAGCGGAGCAGTCTCAGAGCAGAGCGTCTCAGAGCGGAGCGTCTCAGAGCAGAGCGTCTCAGAGCGGAGCGTCTAAAAATGGGAGGGGAAACTCAGGGATAGACAGTAATATTTTAAAGCACTGGTCAGGGTTCCCACACATTTTTACCTGGTCATTTTCAAAACTTTTCCATCACTTTTTCACCCTATTTCCAGGCCTATATCAATCGTATGGTGGCAATAATGAGGCTCTTACTCCATCAATGCCCCAAGACAGACCTCGAGCAAAGGCGTCACATGACAGAACAGATCTACAAGCTAACAACGTTTGTTCTTAGCTTGTAGATGTATTATTTTTGTTACGTGATGTTCTGTATAATAGGCAGCTCTCACGCAGCACTGCATTTTACCATGTTACATATTTCATGAAATGTTAGACATGTTTTTTATGAACAAAATCAATAGCCAAAAACTATGTATATCCAAACATCTTCCAAAACATTTGATGAATTCCAAACATTTTCCAGGCCTGGCAGACAGTTTTTCTCATTTCAAAATATATCCAGGAAATTCATGACCGTGGGAATCCTGTTATTAACTGTAAAAGTACATAAAGAAATACATTCCCGGTTGTCAGGGGCAAACACTCTAAGAGAAGTTGTCAAACAACATTTACCTGTATGTGGAATGGTCATTGTGAAAAATATATCAGTGAAAGATTATATCAAAAAGTAGCTTTTTGTTTAATTGAAAAAATATTTTACAGGGTAGATTGGGGTTCCCAGAGATGAAGAATTGACCCCAGAGATGAATTGCATCAAATGGGGGTCTGTGGCCTAGTGCACATAAAAAAATAGGGGGGGGGGGGGGGGGGGGGGGGGGGTCCTTGAAATTCAAAGGTTTGAGAATCACTGAATCACTTTGTGAAACAGTCGCAGGCGCATTGAGAGCATAGGTGCGCAACATGATGCCATAGAAGACATGCTGGCTTCTATGGAATACAAATGACTGAAATCAGTCGTGGCGAGAACTTGAATCCATGCACACCAGGCACTTATTCTCTCTCTCCATTCCCCTGTATCTCAGGGGCGCCCACCCTCTAGAGCCTGGTTCTGCCCAAGGTTTCTTCCCAATAACCACATGAACCCTATTCTGGGGCAAACATTTGATGACAATGTATTTCAGTGTAGAGCGAAAACAGGAGTGGATCTAGAATAGAGTTCTTGGGAATCCAGTCAACTAAGTATAGGGTTTAAGTGGTTAAAAGGAGAGTTTTTTCCTTGCCACTGTTGCCAAATGTTCTCTCAGGGGGGGAAACGTTGGGTCTCTGCTCTATATGTAAACTGTCTTGAGACAATTTGTGTGACCGCATTAAAGGTGCAGCAGACAGCAGCAAACGGTAACCGCCTTCCATTCCGACATCTCGCCACTCCAACTAGTGGCTTCCGCGTGCGGTTAGGGTTAGGTATAGGGTTCGTTAACATCGGAAAGGCGACATGTAACCCAGCAAACACCAACAAAAAATAAATAAAGACAAAATAAAATCACAAGGCGTTGAAATACCTTGATGTGGTCAGCCAGCTGCACGGTGCAGTCCTCTGTGTGCTCCGCCAGGAGGATGCTGTACAGATGCTGGAGGACACAACAGTAGTGAGTTACTTACAGACAAGTAACAAGCATGAATATGTTGAATGCGTATTAATGCAGACCGGGCACATGCACAGTTTTTTCATGGAGAGAGACACACACACACACACACACACACACACACACACACACACACACACACACACACACACACACACACACACACACACACACACACACACACAAGTGTGTGCATGTTTTAAATGCTAGATGGCAGCCTAGAGGTCCTGCATTGTTGTTACCTGGTAGTATTTGATGGCCTTGGTGAGTGGCTCCACTTGAATGGTCTCATCCAGCTGGTCTTTGTGCAGCAGGTCGATGAAGTAGTCCAGAGAGCGCTTGCCTCGTGGACGCTCATTTCAGAGTACAGCGTGCCCATCCTCTTAAACACCTCCACACTGCAGCCACTCATAGCCCTGGATGAGAGGAGGACATGACAATGGATGGACAGATAATGTTAGAAGTGGCGAGAGTGGAGAGACCGATAACGTTAAGGTTTTTGTGATACACAGGACGCTCAAAAGTAATGCATTAAGTGTGTTTTCAAACCAGTAGTGCGTTTGCTTTGTTCAGATTCAGGGACCAATATGATACAATGTTGCACTTTCCCTTGCAGCAAAAATAGCAGATTGTTGTAATAATAATAATAATGTTTATTGTCCCCAAGGGGAAAATTGTCTTCACAAGGTCTGTTCACAACAAAACAACATAACAACATGACAACAGAAACAACATATCACAAGACAAAGACATGAGGACCCCACTGTACACAGAAAACCCTCCTATGGACGGGGCAGTTGGTTTAATGCCGCGATAGCTGAGGGGACAAAACTCCTGCTAAAAAGAACCTTTTTCCACCTTAAGGTTCTGTATCTCCGACCAGATGGCATGAGGTCAAAGTAGCGATACAGGGGATGATCAGTGTCATTTGTTATTGAGAGTGCTAAGCGTGTGATGGCCTTATTGTTCATATCAGCAAGTGTGGGTATGGGAAGTCCGATGATTTTGGAGGCAATCCGGGTGATACTGTAAAGTTTGTTCCTGTTAGGCATGGACAGTATGGTGAAAAAACATGCGGAACAATACAGTAAAATGGGTTGAATGATGCTTTTGTACAGTAATAGCAGAAGATGAGGGGCAACAGATAATGATCTTAACTTGCGGATCACATAAAGCCTTTGCTGAAAACGTTTATGGATCGATGTAATGTGTTGATCAAATCTAAGTCTGTTGTCCAGTGTGAGTCCAAGATATGTGAAACTGTCAACCTGTTCAACTGTTTTACCATGAATGAGGAGTGGGTTGAGTCCAGTTTGAGTTGTGTTAAACAGAAAGACAGGACGCAACGTTAACAAACTAAAAGACTAAACAAATACTAAACACATAAGCGAACAGACCCGTGTCGTCGCAGCAGAGCGTGCGCCGTCGAATCGTAAAGTGGGCAAAGGTTTGTAGAGCTTGTAGAATTGCTAGTTTCACTATTCGTCATACGGTATGACGGTAAGTATGTAGGGCTTAAGTAGTTAACAGAGGACAAAACTTATAAACGAAATACGAGTGAGAAAAGTTGTCTCTCATTGGACTGAATTTTTATTGAAGATATTCAATACATTGGGAATAAAGGTGTTCAGTTCTGGATAGCAACATGGAGCATTACCAGAATCTTTTAATTTATTTGGAATCTTGTTATAAAGTTTTAGCATGGTGGGTATTCTCCAATGACAACATTCCCAATTTAGTCTCTCATGTGCGATAGTCACTCACGGTTCATATTTGTGCAGAGTGGCCTGCAGCAGGCCCAGGGAGTAGACCAGTCCTGAGGCGAAGCTGAGCTGCTCTCCACGGGATCCCCTCATCGCGGTTCCCTGCAGGGGGTCAACTCCGCCTGCAGGGGAAATGACACACGGACATGTTGGGAACAGGTGGTAAGCAGAGCCTGAGCGATACATCGGTTGGCTGCCGATGTGTCCCAATGTTTTACCACTTTCAACAGAGTGTCCCTATTTGGGCATGTCATTTTAAGTGAACATTAACAAACGTTTTCAAAACAATAACAAAAATAGTCGATCTACAAGCTCACGACACATTGTGAGCTTGTAGATAGGCTATTTCTGAAAATGTATGAACAGGGCTTATGTTGTTAAATACATTAAAATACTTTTTTTTTTACAAAAGATCGGTCAAACATTAGTGGTCTAGGACTCTCCAAAATCAGGATCAAACCCATGTGGCATTGGTCAGACTATTTTTTTCGTTTTTTTGCAGATCACACACACCTTGCAGATGAGCCTTGGAATGAGCAGCAGCACCAGGATACAGTCGTGGTCTTCTCCATGGCGGAGGAAGGACTCAGGCATGAAGGCGGTGAGGAGGGACACCTGGCGGTTAGCCTGGCCCACCTCCATCTTCCTCAGTTCCATCTCGATGGCCTGGAAGACACACAGTCACGGTTGGGTATAGAAATTAGGAACCATATCCAAACTGCCAGGTACCCATGAAAATGAAGGAATCGGAATTGATAAATATCGTAATAATTTTAGGATCCAGAAATGATTATCCTAATTTTATGATATGATATTCATTACTCTTCTTAAACTTTTATTAATGTAAAACTTTTAAACTAAATGTCCATTGATGCCATTAACAAGAATTATGATCACGTAAGCCTAGTGCTCAGTTAAACTGGATACAACCTTTTCAAATCCATTTCTTTCCAGTATGGCTTGGCTTGAGTTTTGTGGTAGTGGTACCAAAGTGTCACTTTAGACATTTTATTGTCATTGGATTGATTAAAATCCCCATCAACTCCCGTTTAGGAATGCTTAGGAATGCGACGGAAAGTTATTTTCGGGGTAAACTATTCCTTTAAAATACCAAACGTAAAAGCGTCTCAGAGCAGAGCGTCTCAGAGCGGAGCGTCTCAGAGCGGAGCAGTTTCAGAGCGTCTCAGAGCGGAGCGTCTCAGAGCGGAGCGTCTCAGAGCGGAGCGTCTCGAGCGTCTCAGAGCGGAGCGTCTCAGAGCGGAGCGTCTCAGAGCGGAGCGGAGCATCTCAGAGCATCTCAGAGCGTCTCAGAGCGGAGCGTCTCAGAGCAGAGCGTCTCAGAGCGGAGCGGAGCGGAGCAGAGCGGAGCGTCTCAGAGCGGAGCGGAGCAGAGCGTCTCAGAGCAGAGCGTCTCAGAGCGGAGCGTCTCAGAGCGTCTCAGAGCGTCTCAGAGCGGAGCGTCTCAGAGCGTCTCAGAGCAGAGCGTCTCAGAGCGGAGCGTCTCAGAGCGTCTCAGAGCGGAGCAGAGCAGTCTCAGAGCGGAGCAGTCTCAGAGCGGAGCGGAGCAGAGCGGAGCGTCTCAGAGCGGAGCAGAGCAGAGCGTCTCAGAGCGGAGCGTCTCAGAGCGGAGCGTCTCAGAGCAGAGCGTCTCAGAGCAGAGTGTCTCAGAGCAGAGCGTCTCAGAGCGGAGCAGAGCAGAGCGTCTCAGAGCGGAGCAGTCTCAGAGCGGAGCGTCTCAGAGCAGAACGTCTCAGAGCGGAGCAGAGCAGAGCGTCTCAGAGCGGAGCAGTCTCAGAGCGGAGCGTCTCAGAGCAGAGCGTTTCAGAGCGGAGCGGAGCAGAGCGTCTCAGAGCAGAGCGGAGCAGAGCGTCTCAGAGCAGAGCGTCTCAGAGCGGAGCGGAGCAGAGCGTCTCAGAGCGGAGCGTCTCAGAGCAGAGCGTCTCAGAGCAGAACGGAGCAGAGCGTCTCAGAGCGGAGCGGAGCGGAGCAGAGCGTCTCAGAGCGGAGCATCTCAGAGCGGAGCGGAGCAGAGCGTCTCAGAGCGGAGCATCTCAGAGCGGAGCGGAGCAGAGTGTCTCAGAGCGGAGCGGAGCAGATCGTCTCAGAGCAGAGCGGAGCATCTCAGAGCGGAGCGGAGCAGAGCGTCTCAGAGCAGAGCGTCTCAGAGCGGAGCGTCTCGGAGCGGAGCATCTCAGAGCGGAGCGTCTCAGAGCGGAGCGGAGCGTCTCAGAGCAGAGCGTCTCAGAGCAGAGCGGAGCGGAGCGTCTCAGAGCAGAGCGTCTCAGAGCGGAGCAGAGCGTCTCAGAGCGGAGCGGAGCATCTCAGAGCGTCTCAGAGCGGAGCGGAGCAGAGCGTCTCAGAGCGGAGCGGAGCAGAGCGTCTCAGAGCGGAGCGTCTCAGAGCGGAGCACTCTCAGAGCGGAGCGGAGCAGAGCGGAGCGGAGCAGAGCGTCTCAGAGCGGAGCAGTCTCAGAGCGGAGCGTCTCAGAGCAGAGCGTCTCAGAGCGGAGCAGAGCGTCTCAGAGCGGAGCGGAGCAGAGCGTCTCAGAGCAGAGCGTCTCAGAGCGGAGCGTCTCAGAGCGGAGTGTCTCAGAGCGGAGCGTCTCAGAGCAGAGCGTCTCAGAGCGGAGCGTCTCAGAGCGGAGCGGAGCAGAGCGTCTCAGAGCAGAGCGTCTCAGAGCAGAGCGGAGCGTCTCAGAGCAGAGCGTCTCAGAACGGAGCGGAGCGGAGCGTCTCAGAGCAGAGCGTCTCAGAGCAGAGCGGAGCATCTCAGAGCGTCTCAGAGCGGAGCGGAGCAGAGCGTCTCAGAGCAGAGCGTTTCAGAGCGGAGCGTCTCAGAGCGGAGCACTCTCAGCGGAGCAGAGCGTCTCAGAGCAGAGCGGAGCATCTCAGAGCGGAGCGGAGCAGAACGTCTCAGAGCGGAGCATCTCAGAGCGGAGCGGAGCAGAGCGGAGCAGAGCGTCTCAGAGCGTCTCAGAGCGGAGCGTCTCAGAGCGTCTCAGAGCGGAGCAGAGCGGAGCGTCTCAGAGCGGAGCGTCTAAGAGCGTCTCAGAGCAGAGCGTCTCAGAGCGGAGCGTCTCAGAGCGTCTCAGAGCGGAGCAGAGCAGTCTCAGAGCGGAGCAGTCTCAGAGCGGAGCGGAGCAGAGCGGAGCGTCTCAGAGCGGAGCAGAGCAGAGCGTCTCAGAGCGGAGCGTCTCAGAGCGGAGCGTCTCAGAGCAGAGTGTCTCAGAGCAGAGCGTCTCAGAGCGGAGCAGAGCAGAGCGTCTCAGAGCGGAGCAGTCTCAGAGCGGAGCGTCTCAGAGCAGAACGTCTCAGAGCGGAGCAGAGCAGAGCGTCTCAGAGCGGAGCAGTCTCAGAGCGGAGCGTCTCAGAGCAGAGCGTTTCAGAGCGGAGCAGAGCGTCTCGGAGCAGAGCGGAGCAGAGCGTCTCAGAGCAGAGCGTCTCAGAGCGGAGCGGAGCAGAGCGTCTCAGAGCGGAGCGTCTCAGAGCAGAGCGTCTCAGAGCAGAGCGTCTCAGAGCAGAACGGAGCAGAGCGTCTCAGAGCGGAGCGGAGCGGAGCAGAGCGTCTCAGAGCGGAGCATCTCAGAGCGGAGCGGAGCAGAGCGTCTCAGAGCGGAGCATCTCAGAGCGGAGCGGAGCAGCGTGTCTCAGAGCGGAGCGGAGCAGATCGTCTCAGAGCAGAGCGGAGCATCTCAGAGCGGAGCGGAGCAGAGCGTCTCAGAGCAGAGCGTCTCAGAGCGGAGCGGAGCATCTCAGAGCGGAGCGGAGCATCTCAGAGCGGAGCGTCTCAGAGCGGAGCGGAGCGTCTCAGAGCAGAGCGTCTCAGAGCAGAGCGGAGCGGAGCGTCTCAGAGCAGAGCGTCTCAGAGCGGAGCAGAGCGTCTCAGAGCGGAGCGGAGCATCTCAGAGCGTCTCAGAGCGGAGCGGAGCAGAGCGTCTCAGAGCGGAGCGGAGCAGAGCGTCTCAGAGCGGAGCGTCTCAGAGCGGAGCACTCTCAGAGCGGAGCGGAGCAGAGCGGAGCGGAGCAGAGCGTCTCAGAGCGGAGCAGTCTCAGAGCGGAGCGTCTCAGAGCAGAGCGTCTCAGAGCGGAGCAGAGCGTCTCAGAGCGGAGCGGAGCAGAGCGTCTCAGAGCAGAGCGTCTCAGAGCGGAGCGTCTCAGAGCGGAGTGTCTCAGAGCGGAGCGTCTCAGAGCAGAGCGTCTCAGAGCGGAGCGTCTCAGAGCGGAGCGGAGCAGAGCGTCTCAGAGCAGAGCGTCTCAGAGCGGAGCGTCTCAGAGCGGAGCGTCTCAGAGCAGAGCGTCTCAGAGCAGAGCGTCTCAGAGCAGAACGGAGCAGAGCGTCTCAGAGCGGAGCGGAGCAGAGTGTCTCAGAGCGGAGCATCTCAGAGCGGAGCATCTCAGAGCGGAGCGGAGCAGAGCGTCTCAGAGCGGAGCATCTCAGAGCGGAGCGGAGCAGAGCGTCTCAGAGCAGAGCGTCTCAGAGCGGAGAGTCTCAGAGCAGAGCGTCTCAGAGCAGAGCGGAGCGGAGCGTCTCAGAGCAGAGCGTCTCAGAGCAGAGCGGAGCGGAGCGTCTCAGAGCAGAGCGTCTCAGAGCAGAGCGGAGCATCTCAGAGCGTCTCAGAGCGGAGCGGAGCAGAGCGTCTCAGAGCAGAGCGTTTCAGAGCGGAGCGTCTCAGAGCGGAGCACTCTCAGCGGAGCAGAGCGTCTCAGAGCAGAGCGGAGCATCTCAGAGCGGAGCGGAGCAGAACGTCTCAGAGCGGAGCATCTCAGAGCGGAGCGGAGCAGAGCGGAGCAGAGCGTCTCAGAGCGGAGCGGAGCAGAGCGTCTCAGAGCGGAGCGGAGCATCTCAGAGCGGAGCGGAGCAGAGCGTCTCAGAGCGGAGCGGAGCGTCTCAGAGAGCGGAGCAGAGCATCTCAGAGCGGAGCGGAGCGGAGCGGAGCGTCTCAGAGCGGAGCGGAGTGTGTATTTGGAGCGTGCGTGGGGTGTGTATTTGGAGCGTGCGTGGGGTGGGTATTTGGAGCGTGCGTGGGGTGGGTATTTGGAGCGTGCGTGGGGTGGGTATTTGGAGCGTGCGTGGGGTGGGTATTTGGAGCGTGCGTGGGGTGGGTATTTGGAGCGTGCGTGGGGTGGGTATTTGGAGCGTGCGTGGGGTGGGTATTTGGAGCGTGCGTGGGGTGGGTATTTGGAGCGTGCGTGGGGTGGGTATTTGGAGCGTGCGTGGGGTGGGTATTTGGAGCGTGCGTGGGGTGGGTATTTGGAGCGTGCGTGGGGTGGGTATTTGGAGCGTGCGTGGGGTGGGTATTTGGAGCGTGCGTGGGGTGGGTATTTGGAGCGTGCGTGGGGTGGGTATCTGGAGCGTGCGTGGGGTGGGTATTTGGAGCGTGCGTGGGGTGGGTATCTGGAGCGTGCGTGGGGTGGGTATCTGGAGCGTGCGTGGGGTGGGTATCTGGAGCGTGCGTGGGGTGGGTATCTGGAGCGTGCGTGGGGTGGGTATCTGGAGCGTGCGTGGGGTGGGTATCTGGAGCGTGCGTGGGGTGGGTATCTGGAGCGTGCGTGGGGTGGGTATCTGGAGCGTGCGTGGGGTGGGTATCTGGAGCGTGCGTGGGGTGGGTATCTGGAGCGTGCGTGGGGTGGGTATTTGGAGCGTGCGTGGGGTGGGTATTTGGAGCGTGCGTGGGGTGGGTATTTGGAGCGTGCGTGGGGTGGGTATTTGGAGCGTGCGTGGGGTGGGTATGTGGGGCGTGCGTGGGGTGGGTATGTGGGGCGTGCGTGGGGTGGGTATTTGGGGCGTGCGTGGGGTGGGTATTTGGGGCGTGCGTGGGGTGGGTATTTGGGGCGTGCGTGGGGTGGGTATTTGGGGCGTGCGTGGGGTGGGTATTTGGAGCGTGCGTGGGGTGGGTATTTGGAGCGTGCGTGGGGTGGGTATTTGGAGCGTGCGTGGGGTGGGTATTTGGAGCGTGCGTGGGGTGGGTATTTGGAGCGTGCGTGGGGTGGGTATTTGGAGCGTGCGTGGGGTGGGTATTTGGAGCGTGCGTGGGGTGGGTATTTGGAGCGTGCGTGGGGTGGGTATTTGGAGCGTGCGTGGGGTGGGTATTTGGAGCGTGCGTGGGGTGGGTATTTGGAGCGTGCGTGGGGTGGGTATTTGGAGCGTGCGTGGGGTGGGTATTTGGAGCGTGCGTGGGGTGGGTATTTGGAGCGTGCGTGGGGTGGGTATTTGGAGCGTGCGTGGGGTGGGTATTTGGAGCGTGCGTGGGGTGGGTATTTGGAGCGTGCGTGGGGTGGGTATTTGCAGCGTGCGTGGGGTGGGTATCTGGAGCGTGCGTGGGGTGGGTATCTGGAGCGTGCGTGGGGTGGGTATCTGGAGCGTGCGTGGGGTGGGTATCTGGAGCGTGCGTGGGGTGGGTATCTGGAGCGTGCGTGGGGTGGGTATTTGGAGCGTGCGTGGGGTGGGTATTTGGAGCGTGCGTGGGGTGGGTATTTGGAGCGTGCGTGGGGTGGGTATTTGGAGCGTGCGTGGGGTGGGTATTTGGAGCGTGCGTGGGGTGGGTATTTGGAGCGTGCTTGGGGTGGGTATTTGGAGCGTGCGTGGGGTGGGTATTTGGAGCGTGCGTGGGGTGGGTATTTGGAGCGTGCGTGGGGTGGGTATTTGGAGCGTGCGTGGGGTGGGTATTTGGAGCGTGCGTGGGGTGGGTATTTGGAGCGTGCGTGGGGTGGGTATTTGGAGCGTGCGTGGGGTGGGTATCTGGAGCGTGCGTGGGGTGGGTATCTGGAGCGTGCGTGGGGTGGGTATCTGGAGCGTGCGTGGGGTGGGTATCTGGAGCGTGCGTGGGGTGGGTATCTGGAGCGTGCGTGGGGTGGGTATCTGGAGCGTGCGTGGGGTGGGTATCTGGAGCGTGCGTGGGGTGGGTATCTGGAGCGTGCGTGGGGTGGGTATCTGGAGCGTGCGTGGGGTGGGTATCTGGAGCGTGCGTGGGGTGGGTATCTGGAGCGTGCGTGGGGTGGGTATCTGGAGCGTGCGTGGGGTGGGTATCTGGAGCGTGCGTGGGGTGGGTATCTGGAGCGTGCGTGGGGTGGGTATCTGGAGCGTGCGTGGGGTGGGTATCTGGAGCGTGCGTGGGGTGGGTATTTGGAGCGTGCGTGGGGTGGGTATTTGGAGCGTGCGTGGGGTGGGTATTTGGAGCGTGCGTGGGGTGGGTATTTGGAGCGTGCGTGGGGTGGGTATTTGGAGCGTGCGTGGGGTGGGTATTTGGAGCGTGCGTGGGGTGGGTATTTGGGGCGTGCGTGGGGTGGGTATTTGGGGCGTGCGTGGGGTAGGTATTTGGGGCGTGCGTGGGGTGGGTATTTGGGGCGTGCGTGGGGTGGGTATTTGGGGCGTGCGTGGGGTGGGTATTTGGGGCGTGCGTGGGTTGGGTATTTGGGGCGTGCGTGGGGTGGGTATTTGGGGCGTGCGTGGGGTGGGTATTTGGGGCGTGCGTGGGGTGGGTATTTGGGGCGTGCGTGGGGTGGGTATTTGGGGCGTGCGTGGGGTGGGTATTTGGGGCGTGCGTGGGGTGGGTATTTGGGGCGTGCGTGGGGTGGGTATTTGGGGCGTGCGTGGGGTGGGTATTTGGGGCGTGCGTGGGGTGGGTATTTGGGGCGTGCGTGGGGTGGGTATTTGGGGCGTGCGTGGGGTGGGTATTTGGGGCGTGCGTGGGGTGGGTATTTGGGGCGTGCGTGGGGTGGGTATTTGGAGCGTGCGTGGGGTGGGTATTTGGAGCGTGCGTGGGGTGGGTATTTGGAGCGTGCGTGGGGTGGGTATTTGGAGCGTGCGTGGGGTGTGTATTTGGAGAGCGCCTCAGAGCGGAACAGTCTCAGAGCGGAGCGTCTCGGAGCAGGGCGTCTCAGAGCAGAGCGGAGCGGAGCGGAGCGGAGCGTGTCAGAGCGGAGCGGAGCAGAGCGTCTCAGAGCGGAGCGGAGCAGAGCGTCTCAGAGCAGAGCGTCTCAGAGCGGAGCGGAGCATCTCAGAGCAGAGCGGAGCGTCTGAGAGCGGAGCGGAGCAGAGCGTCTCAGAGCGGAGCATCTCAGAGCGTCTCAGAGCGGAGCAAAGCGCCTCAGAGCGGAACAGTCTCAGAGCGGAGCGTCTTGGAGCAGAGCGTCTCAGAGCGTCTCAGAGCGGAGCGGAGCAGAGCGTCTCAGAGCGGAGCGGAGCAGAGCGTCTCAGAGCGGAGCGGAGCAGAGCGTCTCAGAGCAGAGCGTCTCAGAGCGGAGCGGAGCAGAGCGTCTCAGAGCAGAGCGGAGCATCTCAGAGCAGAGCGGAGCGTCTGAGAGCGGAGCGGAGCAGAGCGTCTCAGAGCGGAGCGGAGCAGAGCGGAGCATCTCAGAGCGTCTCAGAGCAGAGCGTCTCAGAGCTGAGCGGAGCAGAGCGTCTCAGAGCGGAGCGGAGCAGAGCGGAGCATCTCAGAGCGGAGCGTCTCGGAGCAGAGCGTCTCAGAGCGGAGCGGAGCAGAGCGGAGCATCTCAGAGCGGAGCGGAGCAGAGCGGAGCGGAGCAGAGCAGAGCAGAGCGTCTCAGAGCGTCTCAGAGCAGAGCGTCTCAGAGCGGAGCGTCTCAGAGCGGAGCGTCTCAGAGCGTCTCAGAGCAGAGCGGAGCAGAGCGGAGCAGAGCGTCTCAGAGCTCTGAGACGCTCCGCTCTGAGACGCTCTGCTCTGAGACGCATCTCAGAGCGGAGCGGAGCGTCTCAGAGCGGAGCGGAGCGGAGCGTCTCAGAGCAGAGCGGAGCGTCTCAGAGCAGAGCGGAGCGTCTCAGAGCGGAGCGTCTCAGAGCAGAGCGTCTCAGAGCAGAGCAGTCTCAGAGCAGAGCAGTCTCAGAGCGGAGCGGAGCAGAGCGTCTCAGAGCGGAGCGTCTCAGAGCGGAGCAGTCTCAGAGCGGAGCGTCTCAGAGCAGAGCGTCTCAGAGCGGAGCAGTCTCAGAGCGGAGCGTCTCAGAGCGGAGCGTCTAAAAATGGGAGGGGAAACTCAGGGATAGACAGTAATATTTTAAAGCACTGGTCAGGGTTCCCACACCTGGTCATTTTCAAAACTTTTCCATCACTTTTTCACCCTATTTCCAGGCCTATATCAATCGTATGGTGGCAATAATGAGGCTCTTACTCCATCAATGCCCCAAGACAGACCTCGAGCAAAGGCGTCACATGACAGAACAGATCTACAAGCTAACAACGTTTGTTCTTAGCTTGTAGATGTATTATTTTTGTTACGTGATGTTCTGTATAATAGGCAGCTCTCACGCAGCACTGCATTTTACCATGTTACATATTTCATGAAATGTTAGACATGTTTTTTATGAACAAAATCAATAGCCAAAAACTATGTATATCCAAACATCTTCCAAAACATTTGATGAATTCCAAACATTTTCCAGGCCTGGCAGACAGTTTTTCTCATTTCAAAATATATCCAGGAAATTCATGACCGTGGGAATCCTGTTATTAACTGTAAAAGTACATAAAGAAATACATTCCCGGTTGTCAGGGGCAAACACTCTAAGAGAAGTTGTCAAACAACATTTACCTGTATGTGGAATGGTCATTGTGAAAAATATATCAGTGAAAGATTATATCAAAAAGTAGCTTTTTGTTTAATTGAAAAAATATTTTACAGGGTAGATTGGGGTTCCCAGAGATGAAGAATTGACCCCAGAGATGAATTGCATCAAATGGGGGTCTGTGGCCTAGTGCACATAAAAATTAGGGGGGGGGGGGGGGGTCCTTGAAATTCAAAGGTTTGAGAATCACTGACCCGTACAGACAGTAGAATGGGTGTATGTGTACCTGTGGTCCAAACATGACAGCGGCGGGTGCTCCCATCACGTCCGTTCCGGGCATGCGGCGACGGATCTTCTTGCAGAACTGTCTGATGTCGGAGCAGGAGGTGTCCAGGTCCTTCGGCAGGATGCAGAGGCTGGAGCTCTCCTGACCGGCGGTCAGGAAGGCCCGCAGGCGAGCCGACTCCACTGCAACACAGTCCAGGCCACTCTGGATGAACTGAGACACACCCATGGATTAAAGCAAAATACAATCTCACGACTGAAAAAGGTTTGTATGACCAAGTCGTAATGTGTGATTTGTGAAACAGTCGCAGGCGCATTGAGAGCATAGGTGCGCAACATGATGCCATAGAAGACATGCTGGCTTCTATGGAATACAAATGACTGAAATCAGTCGTGGCGAGAACTTGAATCCATGCACACCAGGCACTTATTCTCTCTCTCCATTCCCCTGTATCTCAGGGGCGCCCACCCTCTAGAGCCTGGTTCTGCCCAAGGTTTCTTCCCAATAACCACATGAACCCAATTCTGGGGCAAACATTTGATGACAATGTATTTCAGTGTAGAGCGAAAACAGGAGTGGATCTAGAATAGAGTTCTTGGGAATCCAGTCAACTAGGGTTTAAGTGGTTAAAAGGAGAGTTTTTTCCTTGCCACTGTTGCCAAATGTTCTCTCAGGGGGGGAAACGTTGGGTCTCTGCTCTATATGTAAACTGTCTTGAGACAATTTGTTAAATTTGACTATAGTGCCAAATCACAACAGAATTTAAAAAAAATCACCAAATTACAAAATAAACCTCCTTAGTCTTATTTTGTTAGATCCGTTTGTCTTTACAGTTGCAGTGTACGTAGCTTGCTTTCGGCTTTAACGGGCAAGGGTGTGACCGCATTAAAGGTGCAGCAGACAGCAGCAAACGGTAACCGCCTTCCATTCTGACATCTCGCCACTCCGACTAGTGGCTTCCGCGTGCGGTTAGGGTTAGGTATAGGGTTCGTTAACATCGGAAAGGCGACATGTAACCCAGCAAACACCAACAAAAAATAAATAAAGACAAAATAAAATCACAAGGCGTTGAAATACCTTGATGTGGTCAGCCAGCTGCACGGTGCAGTCCTCTGTGTGCTCCGCCAGGTGGATGCTGTACAGATGCTGGAGGACACAACAGTAGTGAGTTACTTACAGACAAGTAACAAGCATGAATATGTTGAATGCGTATTAATGCAGACCGGGCACATGCACAGTTTTTTCATGGAGAGAGACACACACACACACACACACACACACACACACACACACACACACACAAGTGTGTGCATGTTTTAAATGCTAGATGGCAGCCTAGAGGTCCTGTATTGTTGTTACCTGGTAGTATTTGATGGCCTTGGTGAGTGGCTCCACTTGAATGGTCTCATCCAGCTGGTCTTTGTGCAGCAGGTCGATGAAGTAGTCCAGAGAGCGCTTGCCTCGTGGACGCTCATTTCAGAGTACAGCGTGCCCATCCTCTTAAACACCTCCACACTGCAGCCACTCATAGCCCTGGATGAGAGGAGGACATGACAATGGAACGACAGATAATGTTAGAAGTGGCGAGAGTGGAGAGACCGATAACGTTAAGGTTTTTGTGATACACAGGACGCTCAAAAGTAATGCATTAAGTGTGTTTTCAAACCAGTAGTGCGTTTGCTTTGTTCAGATTCAGGGACCAATATGATACAATGTTGCACTTTCCCTTGCAGCAAAAATAGCAGATTGTTGTGAGCTTGTAGAATTGCTAGTTTCACTATTCGTCATACGGTATCATACGGTAAAACTTTTAAACTAAATGTCCATTGATGCCATTAACAAGAATTATGATCACGTAAGCCTAGTGCTCAGTTAAACATTTTATTTTCATTGGATTGATTAAAATCCCCATCAACTCCCGTTTAGGAATGCTTAGGAATGCGACGGAAAGTTATTTTCGGGGTAAACTATTCCTTTAAAATACCAAACGTAAAAGCGTCTCAGAGCAGAGCGTCTCAGAGCAGAGCGTCTCAGAGCGGAGCAGTCTCAGAGCGTCTCAGAGCGTCTCAGAGCGGAGCGTCTCAGAGCGGAGCGTCTCAGAGCGGAGCGTCTCGAGCGTCTCAGAGCGGAGCGGAGCAGAGCGTCTCAGAGCGGAGCGTCTCAGAGCGGAGCGGAGCATCTCAGAGCATCTCAGAGCGTCTCAGAGCGGAGCGTCTCAGAGCAGAGCGTCTCAGAGCAGAGCGGAGCGGAGCGGAGCGGAGCGGAGCGGAGCGGAGCAGAGCGGAGCGTCTCAGAGCGGAGCGGAGCAGAGCGTCTCAGAGCAGAGCGTCTCAGAGCGGAGCGTCTCAGAGCGTCTCAGAGCGGAGCAGAGCGGAGCGTCTCAGAGCGGAGCGTCTCAGAGCGTCTCAGAGCAGAGCGTCTCAGAGCGGAGCGTCTCAGAGCGTCTCAGAGCGGAGCAGAGCAGTCTCAGAGCGGAGCAGTCTCAGAGCGGAGCGGAGCAGAGCGGAGCGTCTCAGAGCGGAGCGGAGCAGAGCGTCTCAGAGCAGAGCGTCTCAGAGCGGAGCGTCTCAGAGCGGAGCGTCTCAGAGCAGAGCGTCTCAGAGCAGAGTGTCTCAGAGCAGAGCGTCTCAGAGCGGAGCAGAGCAGAGCGTCTCAGAGCGGAGCAGTCTCAGAGCGGAGCGTCTCAGAGCAGAACGTCTCAGAGCGGAGCAGAGCAGAGCGTCTCAGAGCGGAGCAGTCTCAGAGCGGAGCGTCTCAGAGCAGAGCGTTTCAGAGCGGAGCGGAGCAGAGCGTCTCAGAGCAGAGCGGAGCAGAGCGTCTCAGAGCAGAGCGTCTCAGAGCGGAGCGGAGCAGAGCGTCTCAGAGCGGAGCGTCTCAGAGCAGAGCGTCTCAGAGCAGAGCGTCTCAGAGCAGAACGTCTCAGAGCGGAGCGGAGCGGAGCAGAGCGTCTCAGAGCGGAGCATCTCAGAGCGGAGCGGAGCAGAGCGTCTCAGAGCGGAGCATCTCAGAGCGGAGCGGAGCAGAGTGTCTCAGAGCGGAGCGGAGCAGATCGTCTCAGAGCAGAGCGGAGCATCTCAGAGCGGAGCGGAGCAGAGCGTCTCAGAGCAGAGCGTCTCAGAGCAGAGCGTCTCAGAGCGGAGCGGAGCATCTCAGAGCGGAGCGTCTCAGAGCGGAGCGGAGCGTCTCAGAGCAGAGCGTCTCAGAGCAGAGCGGAGCGGAGCGTCTCAGAGCAGAGCGTCTCAGAGCGGAGCAGAGCGTCTCAGAGCGGAGCGGAGCAGAGTGGAGCATCTCAGAGCGTCTCAGAGCGGAGCGGAGCAGAGCGTCTCAGAGCGGAGCGGAGCAGAGCGTCTCAGAGCGGAGCGTCTCAGAGCGGAGCACTCTCAGAGCGGAGCGGAGCAGAGCGGAGCGGAGCAGAGCGTCTCAGAGCGGAGCAGTCTCAGAGCGGAGCGTCTCAGAGCGGAGCGTCTCAGAGCAGAGCGTCTCAGAGCGGAGCAGAGCGTCTCAGAGCGGAGCGGAGCAGAGCGTCTCAGAGCAGAGCGTCTCAGAGCGGAGCGTCTCAGAGCGGAGTGTCTCAGAGCGGAGCGTCTCAGAGCAGAGCGTCTCAGAGCAGAGCGTCTCAGAGCGGAGCGTCTTAGAGCGGAGCGGAGCAGAGCGTCTCAGAGCAGAGCGTCTCAGAGCAGAGCGTCTCAGAGCGGAGCGTCTCAGAGCAGAGCGTCTCAGAGCAGAGCGTCTCAGAGCAGAACGGAGCAGAGCGTCTCAGAGCGGAGCGGAGCAGAGCGTCTCAGAGCGGAGCATCTCAGAGCGGAGCATCTCAGAGCGGAGCGGAGCAGAGCGTCTCAGAGCGGAGCATCTCAGAGCGGAGCGGAGCAGAGCGTCTCAGAGCAGAGCGTCTCAGAGCGGAGCGTCTCAGAGCAGAGCGTCTCAGAGCAGAGCGGAGCGGAGCGTCTCAGAGCAGAGCGTCTCAGAGCAGAGCGGAGCGGAGCGTCTCAGAGCAGAGCGTCTCAGAGCAGAGCGGAGCATCTCAGAGCGTCTCAGAGCGGAGCGGAGCAGAGCGTCTCAGAGCAGAGCGTTTCAGAGCGGAGCGTCTCAGAGCGGAGCACTCTCAGCCGAGCAGAGCGTCTCAGAGCAGAGCGGAGCATCTCAGAGCGGAGCGGAGCAGAACGTCTCAGAGCGGAGCATCTCAGAGCGGAGCGGAGCAGAGCGGAGCAGAGCGTCTCAGAGCGGAGCGGAGCAGAGCGTCTCAGAGCGGAGCGGAGCATCTCAGAGCGGAGCGGAGCAGACCGTCTCAGAGCGGAGCGGAGCAGAGCGGAGCGTCTCAGAGAGCGGAGCAGAGCGTGGGGTGGGTATTTGGAGCGTGCGTGGGGTGGGTATTTGGAGCGTGCGTGGGGTGGGTATTTGGAGCGTGCGTGGGGTGGGTATTTGGAGCGTGCGTGGGGTGGGTATTTGGAGCGTGCGTGGGGTGGGTATTTGGAGCGTGCGTGGGGTGGGTATTTGGAGCGTGCGTGGGGTGGGTATTTGGAGCGTGCGTGGGGTGGGTATTTGGAGCGTGCGTGGGGTGGGTATTTGGAGCGTGCGTGGGGTGGGTATTTGGAGCGTGCGTGGGGTGGGTATTTGGAGCGTGCGTGGGGTGGGTATTTGGAGCGTGCGTGGGGTGGGTATTTGGAGCGTGCGTGGGGTGGGTATTTGGAGCGTGCGTGGGGTGGGTATTTGGAGCGTGCGTGGGGTGGGTATTTGGAGCGTGCGTGGGGTGGGTATTTGGAGCGTGCGTGGGGTGGGTATTTGGAGCGTGCGTGGGGTGGGTATTTGGAGCTTGCGTGGGGTGGGTATTTGGAGCGTGCGTGGGGTGGGTATTTGGAGCGTGCGTGGGGTGGGTATTTGGAGCGTGCGTGGGGTGGGTATTTGGAGCGTGCGTGGGGTGGGTATTTGGAGCGTGCGTGGGGTGGGTATTTGGAGCGTGCGTGGGGTGGGTATTTGGAGCGTGCGTGGGGTGTGTATTTGGAGCGTGCGTGGGGTGTGTATTTGGAGCGTGCTTGGTGTGTGTATTTGGAGCGTGCGTGGGGTGTGTATTTGGATCGTGCGTGGGGTGTGTATTTGGAGAGCGCCTCAGAGCGGAACAGTCTCAGAGCGGAGCGTCTCGGAGCAGAGCGTCTCAGAGCAGAGCGGAGCGGAGCGTCTCAGAGCGGAGCAGAGCGTCTCAGAGCGGAGCGGAGCAGAGCGTCTCAGAGCAGAGCGTCTCAGAGCGGAGCGGAGCATCTCAGAGCAGAGCGGAGCGTCTGAGAGCGGAGCGGAGCGGAGCGGAGCGGAGCAGAGCGTCTCAGAGCGGAGCGTCTCAGAGCGGAGCATCTCAGAGCGTCTCAGAGCGGAGCGGAGCAGAGCGCCTCAGAGCGGAACAGTCTCAGAGCGGAGCGTCTCGGAGCAGAGCGTCTCAGAGCGTCTCAGAGCGGAGCGGAGCAGAGCGTCTCAGAGCGGAGCGGAGCAGAGCGTCTCAGAGCGGAGCGGAGCAGAGCGTCTCAGAGCAGAGCGTCTCAGAGCGGAGCGGAGCAGAGCGTCTCAGAGCAGAGCGGAGCATCTCAGAGCAGAGCGGAGCGTCTGAGAGCGGAGCGGAGCAGAGCGTCTCAGAGCGGAGCGGAGCAGAGCGGAGCATCTCAGAGCGTCTCAGAGCAGAGCGTCTCAGAGCTGAGCAGAGCAGAGCAGTCTCAGAGCGGAGCGTCTCAGAGCGGAGCAGTCTCAGAGCGGAGCGTCTCAGAGCAGAGCGTCTCAGAGCGGAGCAGTCTCAGAGCGGAGCGTCTCAGAGCGGAGCGTCTAAAAATGGGAGGGGAAACTCAGGGATAGACAGTAATATTTTAAAGCACTGGTCAGGGTTCCCACACATTTTTACCTGGTCATTTTCAAAACTTTTCCATCACTTTTTCACCCTATTTCCAGGCCTATATCAATCGTATGGTGGCAATAATGAGGCTCTTACTCCATCAATGCCCCAAGACAGACCTCGAGCAAAGGCGTCACATGACAGAACAGATCTACAAGCTAACAACGTTTGTTCTTAGCTTGTAGATGTATTATTTTTGTTACGTGATGTTCTGTATAATAGGCAGCACTGCATTTTACCATGTTACATATTTCATGAAATGTTAGACATGTTTTTTATGAACAAAATCAATAGCCAAAAACTATGTATATCCAAACATCTTCCAAAACATTTGATGAATTCCAAACATTTTCCAGGCCTGGCAGACAGTTTTTCTCATTTCAAAATATATCCAGGAAATTCATGACCGTGGGAATCCTGTTATTAACTGTAAAAGTACATAAAGAAATACATTCCCGGTTGTCAGGGGCAAACACTCTAAGAGAAGTTGTCAAACAACATTTACCTGTATGTGGAATGGTCATTGTGAAAAATATATCAGTGAAAGATTATATCAAAAAGTAGCTTTTTGTTTAATTGAAAAAATATTTTACAGGGTAGATTGGGGTTCCCAGAGATGAAGAATTGACCCCAGAGATGAATTGCATCAAATGGGGGTCTGTGGCCTAGTGCACATAAAAATTAGGGGGGGGGGGGGGGGTCCTTGAAATTCAAAGGTTTGAGAATCACTGACCCGTACAGACAGTAGAATGGGTGTATGTGTACCTGTGGTCCAAACATGACAGCGGCGGGTGCTCCCATCACGTCCGTTCCGGGCATGCGGCGACGGATCTTCTTGCAGAACTGTCTGATGTCGGAGCAGGAGGTGTCCAGGTCCTTCGGCAGGATGCAGAGGCTGGAGCTCTCCTGACCGGCGGTCAGGAAGGCCCGCAGGCGAGCCGACTCCACTGCCACACAGTCCAGGCCACTCTGGATGAACTGAGACACACCCATGGATTAAAGCAAAATACAATCTCACGACTGAAAAAGGTTTGTATGACCAAGTCGTAATGTGTGATTTGTGAAACAGTCGCAGGCGCATTGAGAGCATAGGTGCGCAACATGATGCCATAGAAGACATGCTGGCTTCTATGGAATACAAATGACTGAAATCAGTCGTGGCGAGAACTTGAATCCATGCACACCAGGCACTTATTCTCTCTCTCCATTCCCCTGTATCTCAGGGGCGCCCACCCTCTAGAGCCTGGTTCTGCCCAAGGTTTCTTCCCAATAACCACATGAACCCAATTCTGGGGCAAACATTTGATGACAATGTATTTCAGTGTAGAGCGAAAACAGGAGTGGATCTAGAATAGAGTTCTTGGGAATCCAGTCAACTAAGTATAGGGTTTAAGTGGTTAAAAGGAGAGTTTTTTCCTTGCCACTGTTGCCAAATGTTCTCTCAGGGGGGGAAACGTTGGGTCTCTGCTCTATATGTAAACTGTCTTGAGACAATTTGTTAAATTTGACTATAGTGCCAAATCACAACAGAATTTAAAAAAAATCACCAAATTACAAAATAAACCTCCTTAGTCTTATTTTGTTAGATCCGTTTGTCTTTACAGTTGCAGTGTACGTAGCTTGCTTTCGGCTTTAACGGGCAAGGGTGTGACCGCATTAAAGGTGCAGCAGACAGCAGCAAACGGTAACCGCCTTCCATTCTGACATCTCGCCACTCCGACTAGTGGCTTCCGCGTGCGGTTAGGGTTAGGTATAGGGTTCGTTAACATCGGAAAGGCGACATGTAACCCAGCAAACACCAACAAAAAATAAATAAAGACAAAATAAAATCACAAGGCGTTGAAATACCTTGATGTGGTCAGCCAGCTGCACGGTGCAGTCCTCTGTGTGCTCCGCCAGGTGGATGCTGTACAGATGCTGGAGGACACAACAGTAGTGAGTTACTTACAGACAAGTAACAAGCATGAATATGTTGAATGCGTATTAATGCAGACCGGGCACATGCACAGTTTTTTCATGGAGAGAGACACACACACACACACACACACACACACAAGTGTGTGCATGTTTTAAATGCTAGATGGCAGCCTAGAGGTCCTGTATTGTTGTTACCTGGTAGTATTTGATGGCCTTGGTGAGTGGCTCCACTTGAATGTTCTCATCCAGCTGGTCTTTGTGCAGCAGGTCGATGAAGTAGTCCAGAGAGCGCTTGCCTCGTGGACGCTCATTTCAGAGTACAGCGTGCCCATCCTCTTAAACACCTCCACACTGCAGCCACTCATAGCCCTGGATGAGAGGAGGACATGACAATGGAACGACAGATAATGTTAGAAGTGGCGAGAGTGGAGAGACCGATAACGTTAAGGTTTTTGTGATACACAGGACGCTCAAAAGTAATGCATTAAGTGTGTTTTCAAACCAGTAGTGCGTTTGCTTTGTTCAGATTCAGGGACCAATATGATACAATGTTGCACTTTCCCTTGCAGCAAAAATAGCAGATTGTTGTGAGCTTGTAGAATTGCTAGTTTCACTATTCGTCATACGGTATGACGGTAAGTATGTAGGGCTTAAGTAGTTAACAGAGGACAAAACTTATAAACGAAATACGAGCGAGAAAAGTTGTCTCTCATTGGACTGAATTTTTATTGAAGGTATTCAATACATTGGGAATAAAGGTGTTCAGTTCTGGATAGCAACATGGAGCATTACCAGAATCTTTTAATTTATTTGGAATCTTGTTATAAAGTTTTAGCATGGTGGGTATTCTCCAATGACAACATTCCCAATTTAGTCTCTCATGTGCGATAGTCACTCACGGTTCATATTTGTGCAGAGTGGCCTGCAGCAGGCCCAGGGAGTAGACCAGTCCTGAGGCGAAGCTGAGCTGCTCTCCACGGGATCCCCTCATCGCGGTTCCCTGCAGGGGGTCAACTCCGCCTGCAGGGGAAATGACACACGGACATGTTGGGAACAGGTGGTAAGCAGAGCCTGAGCGATACATCGGTTGGCTGCCGATGTGTCCCAATGTTTTACCACTTTCAACAGAGTGTCCCTATTTGGGCATGTCATTTTAAGTGAACATTAACAAACGTTTTCAAAACAATAACAAAAATAGTCGATCTACAAGCTCACGACACATTGTGAGCTTGTAGATAGGCTATTTCTGAAAATGTATGAACAGGGCTTATGTTGTTAAATACATTAAAATACTTTTTTTTTTACAAAAGATCGGTCAAACATTAGTGGTCTAGGACTCTCCAAAATCAGGATCAAACCCATGTGGCATTGGTCAGACTATTTTTTTCGTTTTTTTGCAGATCACACACACCTTGCAGATGAGCCTTGGAATGAGCAGCAGCACCAGGATACATTCGTGGTCTCCTCCATGGCGGAGGAAGGACTCAGGCATGAAGGCGGTGAGGAGGGACACCTGGCGGTTAGCCTGGCCCACCTCCATCTTCCTCAGTTCCATCTCGATGGCCTGGAAGACACACAGTCACGGTTGGGTATAGAAATTAGGAACCATATCCAAACTGCCAGGTACCCATGAAAATGAAGGAATCGGAATTGATAAATATCGTAATAATTTTAGGATCCAGAAATGATTATCCTAATTTTATGATATGATATTCATTACTCTTCTTAAACTTTTATTAATGTAAAACTTTTAAACTAAATGTCCATTGATGCCATTAACAAGAATTATGATCACGTAAGCCTAGTGCTCAGTTAAACTGGATACAACCTTTTCAAATCCATTTCTTTCCAGTATGGCTTGGCTTGAGTTTTGTGGTAGTGGTACCAAAGTGTCACTTTAGACATTTTATTGTCATTGGATTGATTAAAATCCCCATCAACTCCCAATCAGATTCCTATCATTCTGACATTCGTCTCAGCCGTACCTTGGCATAAGCTTTGGTCTCTGCAAACTTTATCTTGAAATCAAACATCTCTGCAGGAGGATGCAGCAGGACCTGCTCAGCTCTCTGTTGGTCTCCTGGTGCACAGAGCAGAGCGGAGCGTCTGAGAGCGGAGCGGAGCAGAGCGTCTCAGAGCGGAGCGGAGCATCTCAGAGCGTCTCAGAGCAGAGCGTCTCAGAGCGGAGCGGAGCAGAGCGTCTCAGAGCGGAGCGGAGCAGAGCGGAGCATCTCAGAGCGGAGCGTCTCGGAGCAGAGCGTCTCAGAGCAGAGCGTCTCAGAGCAGAGTGTCTCAGAGTGGAGCGGAGCAGAGCGTCTCAGAGCGGAGCGGAGCAGAGCGTCTCAGAGCAGAGCGTCTCAGAGCGGAGCGGAGCAGAGCGTCTCAGAGCAGAGCGGAGCATCTCAGAGCAAAGCGGAGCGTCTGAGAGCGGAGCGGAGCAGAGCGTCTCAGAGCAGAGCGGAGCATCTCAGAGCAAAGCGGAGCGTCTGAGAGCGGAGCGGAGCAGAGCGTCTCAGAGCAGAGCGGAGCATCTCAGAGCAAAGCGGAGCGCCTGAGAGCGGAGCGTCTCAGAGCGGAGCGGAGCAGAGCGGAGCATCTCAGAGCGTCTCAGAGCAGAGCGTCTCAGAGCGGAGCGGAGCAGAGCGGAGCGGAGCAGAGCGTCTCAGAGCAGAGCGGAGCGGAGCGTCTCAGAGCGGAGCAGTCTCAGAGCGGAGCGTCTCAGAGCAGAGCGTCTCAGAGCGGAGCAGTCTCAGAGCAGAGCGTCTCAGAGCAGAGCGTCTCAGAGCGGAGCGTCTCAGAGCGTCTCAGAGCGGAGCGTCTCAGAGCAGAGCGTCTCAGAGCGGAGCGTCTCAGAGCAGAGCGTCTCAGAGCGGAGCGTCTCAGAGCGGAGCTCTGCTCCGCTCCGCTCCGCTCCGCTCTGCTCCGCTCCGCTCTGAGACGCTCCGCTCTGAGACTTTCTGCTCTGAGACTTTCTGCTCTGAGACGCTCTGCTCCGCTCCGCTCTGAGACGCTCTGCTCTGAGACGCTCCGCTCTGAGACACTCTGCTCTGAGACGCTCTGCTCTGAGACGCTCCGCTCCGAGACGCTCCGCTCTGAGATGCTCCGCTCTGCTCCGCTCCGCTCTGAGACGCTCTGCTCCGCTCCGCTCTGAGACGCTCTGCTCTGAGACGCTCTGAGATGCTCCGCTCCGCTCTGAGACGCTCTGCTCCGCTCCGCTCTCAGACGCTCCGCTCTGCTCTGAGATGCTCCGCTCTGCTCTGCGACGCTCTGCTCCGCTCCGCTCTGAGACGCTCTGCTCTGAGACGCTCTGCTCCGCTCCGAGACGCTCTGCTCCGCTCCGCTCTGAGACGCTCCCCTCTGAGACGCTCCGCTCTGCTCTGAGCAGAGCGTCTCAGAGCAGAGCGGAGCATCTCAGAGCAAAGCGGAGCGTCTGAGAGCGGAGCGGAGCAGAGCGTCTCAGAGCAGAGCGGAGCATCTCAGAGCAAAGCGGAGTGTCTGAGAGCGGAGCGGAGCGGAGCAGAGCGTCTCAGAGCAGAGCGGAGCATCTCAGAGCAAAGCGGAGCGCCTGAGAGCGGAGCGTCTCAGAGCGGAGCGGAGCATCTCAGAGCGTCTCAGAGCAGAGCGTCTCAGAGCGGAGCGGAGCAGAGCAGAGCGGAGCAGAGCGTCTCAGAGCAGAGCGGAGCGGAGCGTCTCAGAGCGGAGCAGTCTCAGAGCGGAGCGTCTCAGAGCAGAGCGTCTCAGAGCGGAGCAGTCTCAGAGCAGAGCGTCTCAGAGCGGAGCGTCTCAGAGCGGAGCGTCTCAGAGCAGAGCGTCTCAGAGCGGAGCGTCTCAGAGCGTCTCAGAGCGGAGCAGTCTCAGAGCGGAGCGTCTCAGAGCGGAGCGGAGCGGAGCATCTCAGAGCGGAGCGGAGCAGAGCGTAGCGGAGCGGAGCAGAGCGTAGCGGAGCGGAGCAGAGCGTCTCAGCGCGGAGCGGAGCAGAGCGGAGCGGAGCAGAGCGGAGCGGAGCAGAGCGGAGCGGAGCAGATCGTCTCAGAGCAGAGCGGAGCATCTCAGAGCGGAGCAGAGCGTCTCAGAGCAGAGCGTCTCAGAGCGGAGCGGAGCAGAGCGTCTCAGAGCAGAGCGGAGCATCTCAGAGCAAAGCGGAGCGTCTGAGAGCGGAGCGGAGCAGAGCGTCTCAGAGCAGAGCGGAGCATCTCAGAGCAAAGCGGAGCGTCTGAGAGCGGAGCGGAGCAGAGCGTCTCAGAGCAGAGCGGAGCATCTCAGAGCAAAGCAGAGCGCCTGAGAGCGGAGCGTCTCAGAGCGGAGCATCTCAGAGCGTCTCAGAGCAGAGCGTCTCAGAGCGGAGCGGAGCAGAGCAGAGCGGAGCAGAGCGTCTCAGAGCAGAGCGGAGCGGAGCGTCTCAGAGCGGAGCAGTCTCAGAGCGGAGCGTCTCAGAGCAGAGCGTCTCAGAGCGGAGCAGTCTCAGAGCAGAGCGTCTCAGAGCAGAGCGTCTCAGAGCGGAGCGTCTCAGAGCAGAGCGTCTCAGAGCGGAGCGTCTCAGAGCGTCTCAGAGCGGAGCAGTCTCAGAGCGGAGCGTCTCAGAGCGGAGCGTCTCAGAGCGGAGCGGAGCGGAGCATCTCAGAGCGGAGCGGAGCAGAGCGTCTCAGAGCAGAGTGTCTCAGAGCGGAGCATCTCAGAGCGGAGCGGAGCAGAGCGTCTCAGAGCGGAGCGTCTCAGATCAGAGCGTCTCAGAGCAGAGCGTCTCAGAGCATAACGGAGCAGAGCGTCTCAGAGCGGAGCGGAGCGGAGCGTCTCAGAGCGGAGCGGAGCGGAGCGGAGCGGAGCAGAGCGTCTCATGCTGTGTTCACACCGGAATAACGCCTTTATAAAAAAACGCCTATACCTCATTTGACTTGGCGTTATTTGATCAAACTGGGCGTGTCCAAGGAGCTGTCACTCAAGTCTCCTCAAGTGAGCTTTTTCGAGGCGAGACGAAAACGGGCTGTGCGAAGCAGAACGCATTATGAAGTCAAAAATGAAAAATAGCAGCTGCAGATGAGAAATAAGTCTATATTTAGTTACTACATAACCTATTTATGGAAAAAAAATCTACAGAATGTTTATAAACAAGCTGCTAAATAACTGAACGGGCCGTCTGGTCGCTACCCCCCCACGCTGCTCTCCATGAGGCCGTCATATGGCACTGTGTCACGGGGAGCACCGCTCGGTGTTTCCCCATGCTAGAACTGACCAAAGCGAACTTAATAAATCTTTAAAAAGCACAAACTACCTACTTCACAAGAATAATGTTGGTGTAATTAGGAGATTCGACAGGGAATCTATATTTTATATACACAAATTAACAAGTTAAAGAAAAAATCATGTTGCCGTATTTCCTGCTTTTTTAGCGGACGTTCACTTCACGTCTCGCCGGTCAGCTGCTGCTGTCTCGGGGGCAGACTGACTGCGGGACTCCCGCTCCCTCCAAGGCCAGAGCCTGTAGATAGACAGACAGATCTGTTCAGATCTGCTTTGCTATTAGTTGAGCGACATATACACTGACTATTTAGGAAAAAGAGAGAGACACGTGTGTGTGTGTGTGTGTGTGTGTGTGTGTGTGTGGGGGGGGGGGGGGGGGGGGGGGGGGGGGGGGGCGTGTGCGCGTGTGCATACATACACACACACACACACACACACACACACACACACACACACACACACACACACACACACACGCCGTGCTCCTCTCCTTTGCCCGAGGAGAGGGGTCTAGACCAGTGGTTCTCAAAGTGGGGTCCGGGGACCCCCAGGTGTCCTTGAGGGGGTACCAGGGGGTCCCCAGCAAAAATGTGGTAATACAGCATCACAATAATTTTAACCTTTTATACTTTGGCTATTCAAAAATAGCAGATATACAAGCTCATAGCGCGGCACCGAGTGCCGCGCTGTGAGCTTGTAGATCTGCTATTTTTGAAAAAACGTGAAAATGTGTGCACTTTTGAATATATATTAAAGAGAACATTTGTAACTCAAATCTTTGCTTCTGGGGGGGTCCCTGAAACAAAATATTTTAGATGGGGGTCTGCGGCCAAATACATATCATTTTGGGGGTCCTTAGCATGGAAAAGTTTGAGAACCACTGTCCTAGACCTAGAGTGAGTTTAACAATCTTCAATACTTTAACATGCACAGCTACTAACTAAAACATTCATATAAATTGCGAATGCTGCGGAAAAAGCACCAGAGAACCTGCTGCCTACACCAGCTTGAAAATAGCAGATCTACGAGTCGCCAGTGGGGCATCTCCTCACGACCGCATCGCGACCACCGGGCGGGCGACTGGAGCTGTGTTTAAACTTCTGTTCTCAATTACATTGTTTAGTTTGTTGTCTGTCTATTAGATGTACATCTGATAGATTAAAAACTTTAATATTTTGTTATTGTGGGCGTGTGTCGGCGTTCAATGGTTATAGGGGGACAGTGACAGAGCTAAAGTAACTAAGTACATATACTTAAGTTAAGTACTGTAGCCTACTTAACTACTTGAGGTATTTTTTTTACTTTACTGGAGTATTTCCAATTTTCAATACTTTTAGCTCTACTCCACTACATCCAGAGGCAAATATTGTACTTATACTCCACTACAATTATTTGACAACTGTAGTTACTAGTAGGCTACTATACTACTACGTGGATTTTGATACAAAACCACTTCATCAACCCTATATACATTTCGGAAATTTGAGATATATATATATATATATATATATATATATATATATATATATATATATATATATATATATATATAATACACGATCTATCTATCTATCTATCATATGCATAGGCCTATTCTAATCTATGTGATCTATCCATCTATCTTTCAACTTTTGCAATGAGATGAAGCGATTCGATATCTGAACGTAACAAACCAATTAAAAACTACTATTTTTCGTAGGCAACATATATGGTATAAATAAAGGGGTTTTAAGACTCATGTCATAGCAAGGCCCTCATTGGAAACAAGACCGCAAGGACTTTCATGAACGATTGATCATTTTTTGTCTCTATAGCATTTTACATTTTTCTCTCTAGCATCTCCCCACGACCACATCGCGACCACCGGACTGGAGCCGTGTTTAAACTTCTGTTGTCTGTCTATACTCTATAGATGTAGGTCTAGTACAGGGGTGGGTCTTCAACGTTTTCACGCCAAGGACCCCCTATCTGAGAGAGAGATTAAGCAGGGACCCCTTTATATTGTATAAAATTGTGTTTCAGATTTATTTATTTTTTTACTTAGGTAGTCTGATCTTTTTTCCCTCTACACCTATAGCCTCTTTGCCAAAAATAGCCGATCTACAAGCTCTCAACATTGAGAGCTTGTAGATCTGCTATTTTCGGCTAATGTTCCCCTCAGAAAAGGAATTCTAGGTTTCAAGTGGTTAATGTAAAACTAAATCCTATCACACAAAGATTTGGCGGACCCCCTATAGTAGCTCTGAAGACCCCTTAGGGGTCCCGGACCCCCTGTCGAAGACCCCTGGTCTAGTACATCTGCTAGATTAAAAACTTTAATATTTTGTTTTTGTGGGTGTGTGTTTAGTCCACGATCGGCATTCAATGGTTAGGGGGACAGCGACAAAGCTAAAGTAACTAAGTACATATACTCAAGTACTGTACTTAAGTACTGGAGGTATTTTTTACTTTACTGGAGTATTTCCAATTTTCAATACTTTTATCATCAGCGGATCGGACGGGACGAGACGACCGCATAATGAGTACTTTTACTTTTGGTACTTTAAGTACATTGTGATGCCAATACTTTTGTACTTTTACTCAAGTAAATTTGGATTACCAGACTTTTACTTGGAGTGCTTCTATATTGCAGTATTGATACTTTTACTTAAGTAAAAAAAAAAGGTACTTTTCCCACAACTGACACACACACACACACACACACACACACACACACACACACACACACACACACACACACACACACACACATATTGCGTCGGCGGGGAGAGCTCCTCTTGCTCGCCGACAGCAGAGCAGAGCAGGTCAGAGTTATCTGTTGTGATTTGTCGGTGATATAATTATACTATCTGATATATAATCGAGAGATATATCGCTATACTGGAGCGATATTAATATATATATAGGGACCGTGGCAGGTCGTCTCCCCAGGCCGAGCTGACTGGCACACACACACACACACACACACACACACACACACACACACACACACACACACACACACAGTGTCTCCCCGGGAGATTTCCACTCGCTCGCCGAGTGCAGAGCAGTGCAGGTCAAGTGATCTGTTGTGTTTTGTCGGTGTCTCGGTGATAAAGGTTATTATTAATTCATGATAGTATGTAGTAACTTTAATATTCGTTTTGTGTGGGTGTATGTAGTCCAATTCGGCCTCCAGTTTTCATCTACCCCGCTCCGCCCGGTGAAAACCGAGCGGGAAACCGGGCTGTGCACAGCGGACCGTGTGACCTGTCCGCCCCGAGCATGGCGCTCCTTTCCCCGGGGTGAGCTGGTAGAGCGAGTGGCCTGCCTCACGGAACATAACCAGTTTTAACTGCTTTCACGACTTGTTGGTCACATATCCTTTTATTTCCGACCATATCTATGCAATGTTCTTGCCAACTCACCATTAATATTACATATACAGCCTTTATTTTAAAAAATAGATTTTTCTTTCGGAAAACTGTCTGCTGCGCCTGCTGCGAGCAGGCTGCGAGCAGCGAGCTGACATTATTTTTTGGCTGAGCGAGGTAGTCCACGCCTACTCAGGTCCTGCTGTGCTCTGATTGGCTAGAATTGCGCTTAATAACGCCAACAGTTTCTAGGCTTCAAAAATAAAAGCGTCAAAGCTCGGGTCTGGGGAGAAATAAAGCACGCCTTTACGTTTAGGCGTTTATACGCTCATGAAAAGCGTATAAACGCCAATTTGCATAGAGATAACATTGAAAATTAAAGCTTTTTTTCACTTGGCGTAATTCCGGTGTGAACACAGCATCAGAGCGGAGCGTCTCAGAGCAGAGCGTCTCAGAGCGGAGCGGAGCATCTCAGAGCGTCTCAGAGCGGAACGGAGCAGAGCGTCTCAGAGCGGAGCAGAGCAGAGCAGAGCAGAGCGTCTCAGAGCGTCTCAGAGCGGAGCAGTCTCAGAGCGGAGCGTCTCAGAGCAGAGCGGAGCGGAGCGTCTCAGAGCGGAGCAGAGCGTCTCAGAGCGGAGCGGAGCAGAGCGTCTCAGAGCAGAGCGTCTCAGAGCGGAGCGGAGCGTCTGAGAGCGGAGCGTCTCAGAGCGGAGCGGAGCAGAGCGGAGCATCTCAGAGCGTCTCAGAGCAGAGCGTCTCAGAGCGGAGCAGAGCAGAGCGTCTCAGAGCGGAGCGTCTCAGAGCAGAGCGTCTCAGAGCGGAGCAGAGCGTCTCAGAGCGGAGCGGAGCAGAGCGTCTCAGAGCGGAGCAGAGCAGAGCAGAGCGTCTCAGAGCGGAGCAGTCTCAGAGCGGAGCGTCTCAGAGCAGAGCGGAGCGGAGCGTCTCAGAGCGGAGCAGAGCGTCTCAGAGCGGAGCGGAGCAGAGCGTCTCAGAGCAGAGCGTCACAGAGCGGAGCGGAGCGTCTGAGAGCGGAGCGTCTCAGAGCGGAACGGAGCAGAGCGGAACAGAGCGGAGCATCTCAGAGCGTCTCAGAGCGGAGCAGAGCAGAGCGTCTCAGAGCGGAGCGTCTCAGAGCAGAGCGTCTCAGAGCGGAGCAGAGCGTCTCAGAGCAGAGTGTCTCAGAGCGGAGCGTCTCAGAGCGGAGCGGAGCAGAGCGGAGCATCTCAGAGCGTCTCAGAGCAGAGCGTCTCAGAGCGGAGCAGAGCAGAGCGTCTCAGAGTGGAGCGTCTCAGAGCAGAGCGTCTCAGAGCGGAGCAGAGCGTCTCAGAGCGGAGCGGAGCAGAGCGTCTCAGAGCGGAGCAGAGCAGAGCAGAGCGTCTCAGAGCGGAGCAGTCTCAGAGCGGAGCGTCTCAGAGCAGAGCGGAGCGGAGCGTCTCAGAGCGGAGCAGAGCGTCTCAGAGCGGAGCGGAGCAGAGCGTCTCAGAGCAGAGCGTCACAGAGCGGAGCGGAGCGTCTGAGAGCGGAGCGTCTCAGAGCGGAGCGGAGCAGAGCGGAGCATCTCAGAGCGTCTCAGAGCAGAGCGTCTCAGAGCGGAGCGTCTCAGAGCAGAGCGTCTCAGAGCAGAGCGTCTCAGAGCGGAGCAGAGCGTCTCAGAGCAGAGTGTCTCAGAGCGGAGCGTCTCAGAGCGGAGCGTCTCAGAGCAGAGCGTCTCAGAGCGGAGCGGAGCAGAGCGTCTCAGAGCAGAAAGTCTCAGAGCGGAGCGTCTCAGAGCGGAGCGGAGCAGAGCGTCTCAGAGCGGAGCGTCTCAGAGCGGAGCGTCTCAGAGCGTCTCAGAGCGGAGCAGAGCGTCTCAGAGCAGAGCGTCTCAGAGCGGAGCGGAGCAGAGCGTCTCAGAGCGGAGCGTCTCAGAGTGGAGCGGAGCAGAGCGTCTCAGAGCAGAGCGTCTCAGAGCGGAGCGTCTCAGAGCGGAGCGTCTCAGAGCGGAGCGTCTCAGAGCGGAGGGGAGCAGAGCGGAGCGTCTCAGAGCAGTCTCAGAGCGGAGCAGAGCGGAGCATCTCAGAGCGTCTCAGAGCGGAGCAGAGCAGAGCGTCTCAGAGCGGAGCGTCTCAGAGCAGAGCGTCTCAGAGTGGAGCAGAGCGTCTCAGAGCAGAGTGTCTCAGAGCGGAGCGTCTCAGAGCGGAGCGGAGCAGAGCGGAGCATCTCAGAGCGTCTCAGAGCAGAGCGTCTCAGAGCGGAGCAGAGCAGAGCGTCTCAGAGCGGAGCGTCTCAGAGCAGAGCGTCTCAGAGCGGAGCGGAGCAGAGCGTCTCAGAGCGGAGCAGAGCAGAGCAGAGCAGAGCAGAGCGGAGCAGTCTCAGAGCGGAGCGTCTCAGAGCAGAGCGGAGCGGAGCAGAGCGTCTCAGAGCGGAGCAGTCTCAGAGCGGAGCGTCTCAGAGCAGAGCGGAGCGGAGCGGAGCGTCTCAGAGCGGAGCAGAGCGTCTCAGAGCGGAGCGGAGCAGAGCGTCTCAGAGCAGAGCGTCACAGAGTGTCTCAGAGCGGAGCGTCTCAGAGCGGAGCGTCTCAGAGCAGAGCGTCTCAGAGCGGAGCGGAGCAGAGCGTCTCAGAGCAGAAAGTCTCAGAGCGGAGCGTCTCAGAGCGGAGCGGAGCAGAGCGTCTCAGAGCAGAGCGTCTCAGAGCGGAGCGTCTCAGAGCGGAGCGTCTCAGAGCGGAGCGGAGCAGAGCGTCTCAGAGCAGAGCGTCTCAGAGCGGAGCGGAGCAGAGCGGAGCGGAGCAGAGCGTCTCAGAGCTGAGCGTCTCACAGTGGAGCGGAGCAGAGCGTCTCAGAGCAGAGCGTCTCAGAGCAGAGCGTCTCAGAGCAGAGCGTCTCAGAGCGGAGCGTCTCAGAGCGGAGGGGAGCAGAGCGTCTCAGAGCGGAGCGTCTCAGATTAGAGCGTCTCAGAGCGGAGCGGAGCAGAGCGTCTCAGAGCAGAGCGTCTCAGAGCGGAGCGTCTCACAGCGGAGCGTCTCAGAGCGGAGCAGAGCGTCTCAGAGCAGAGCGTCTCAGAGCGGAGCGTCTCAGAGCAGAGCAGAGCAGAGCAGAGCAGAGCGTCTCAGAGCGGAGCGTCTCAGAGCAGAGCGTCTCAGAGCAGAGCGTCTCAGAGCGTCTCAGAGCAGAGCGTCTCAGAGCGGAGCAGAGCGTCTCAGAGCGGAGCGGAGCAGAGCGTCTCAGAGCGGAGCATCTCAGAGCGGAGCGGAGCAGAGCGTCTCAGAGCGGAGCGGAGCAGAGAGGAGCATCTCAGAGCGGAGCGGAGCAGAGCGGAGCGGAGCAGAGCGTCTCAGAGCGGAGCAGAGCGTCTCAGAGCGGAGCAGAGCGTCTCAGAGCGGAGCGTCTCAGAGCAGAGCGTCTCAGAGCGGAGCGTCTCAGAGCGGAGCGTCTCAGAGCAGTCTCAGAGCGGAGCAGAGCGGAGCATCTCAGAGCGTCTCAGAGCAGAGCGTCTCAGAGCGGAGCAGAGCAGAGCGTCTCAGAGCGGAGCAGAGCAGAGCGTCTCAGAGCGGAGCGTCTCAGAGCGGAGCAGAGCGTCTCAGAGCAGAGTGTCTCAGAGCGGAGCGTCTCAGAGCGGAGCGGAGCAGAGCGGAGCAGAGCGGAGCATCTCAGAGCGTCTCAGAGCAGCGCGTCTCAGAGCGGGGCAGAGCAGAGCGTCTCAGAGCGGAGCGTCTCAGAGCAGAGCGTCTCAGAGCGGAGCAGAGCGTCTCAGAGCGGAGCGGTGCAGAGCGTCTCAGAGCGGAGCAGAGCAGAGCAGAGCGTCTCAGAGCGGAGCAGTCTCAGAGCGGAGCGTCTCAGAGCAGAGCGGAGCGGAGCTTCTCAGAGCGGAGCAGAGCGTCTCAGAGCGGAGCGGAGCAGAGCGTCTCAGAGCGGAGCAGAGCGTCTCAGAGTACAGCGTCACAGAGCGGAGCAGAGCGTCTCAGAGTACAGCGTCACAGAGCGGAGCGGAGCGTCTGAGAGCGGAGCGTCTCAGAGCGGAGCGGAGCATCTCAGAGCAGAGCGTCTCAGAGCGGAGCAGAGCGTCTCAGAGCAGAGTGTCTCAGAGCGAAGCGTCTCAGAGCGGAGCGTCTCAGAGCAGAGCGTCTCAGAGCGGAGCAGAGCGTCTCAGAGCAGAAAGTCTCAGAGCGGAGCGTCTCAGAGCGGAGCGGAGCAGAGCGTCTCAGAGCGGAGCGGAGCAGAGCGTCTCAGAGCAGAGCGTCTCAGAGCGGAGCGTCTCAGAGCGGAGCGTCTCAGAGCGGAGCAGAGCGTCTCAGAGCGGAGCGGAGCAGAGCGGAGCAGAGCGTCTCAGAGCAGAGCGTCTCAGAGCGGAGCGGAGCAGAGCGTCTCAGAGCGGAGCGTCTCAGAGTGGAGCGGAGCAGAGCGTCTCAGAGCGTCTCAGAGCAGAGCGTCTCAGAGCAGAGCGTCTCAGAGCAGAGCGTCTCAGAGCGGAGCGTCTCAGAGCGGAGGGGAGCAGAGCGTCTCAGAGCGGAGCGTCTCAGATTAGAGCGTCTCAGAGCGGAGCGGAGCAGAGCGTCTCAGAGCAGAGCGTCTCAGAGCGGAGCGTCTCAGAGCGGAGCGGAGCAGAGCGTCTCAGAGCAGAGCGTCTCAGAGCGGAGCGTCTCAGAGCAGAGCAGAGCGTCGCAGAGCAGAGCGTCTCAGAGCGGAGCGTCTCAGAGCAGAGCATCTCAGAGCAGAGCGTCTCAGAGCAGAACGGAGCAGAGCGTCTCAGAGCGGAGCGGAGCAGAGCGTCTCAGAGCGGAGCGTCTCAGAGCGGAGCGTCTCAGAGCGGAGCGTCTCAGAGCAGAGCGTCTCAGAGCGGAGCGGAGCAGAGCGTCTCAGAGCAGAAAGTCTCAAAGCGGAGCGTCTCAGAGCGGAGCGGAGCAGAGCGTCTCAGAGCGGAGCGGAGCAGAGCGTCTCAGAGCAGAGCGTCTCAGAGCAGAGCGGAGCGTCTCAGAGCAGAGCGTCTCAGAGCGGAGCGGAGCAGAGCGTCTCAGAGCGGAGCGTCTCAGAGCGGAGCGTCTCAGAGCGGAGCGGAGCAGAGCGTCTCAGAGCGGAGCGGAGCAGAGCGTCTCAGAGCAGAGCGTCTCAGAGCAGAGCGGAGCAGAGCGTCTCAGAGCGGAGCGTCTCAGAGTGGAGCGGAGCAGAGCGTCTCAGAGCAGAGCGGAGCGTCTCAGAGCAGAGCGTCTCAGAGCGGAGCGGAGCAGAGCGTCTCAGAGCGGAGCGGAGCAGAGCGTCTCAGAGCGGAGCGGAGCAGAGCGTCTCAGAGCAGAGCGGAGCAGAGCGTCTCAGAGCAGAGCGGAGCATCTCAGAGCAAAGCGGAGCGTCTGAGAGCGGAGCGGAGCAGAGCGTCTCAGAATAGAGCGGAGCATCTCAGAGCAAAGCGGAGCGTCTGAGAGCGGAGCGGAGCAGAGCGTCTCAGAGCAGAGCGGAGCATCTCAGAGCAAAGCGGAGCGTCTGAGAGCGGAGCGTCTCAGAGCGGAGCGGAGCAGAGCGGAGCATCTCAGAGCGTCTCAGAGCAGAGCGTCTCGGAGCGGAGCGGAGCAGAGCGTCTCAGAGCAGAGCGGAGCGGAGCGTCTCAGAGCGGAGCAGTCTCAGAGCGGAGCGTCTCAGAGCAGAGCGTCTCAGAGCGGAGCAGTCTCAGAGCAGAGCGTCTCAGAGCAGAGCGTCTCAGAGCGGAACGTCTCAGAGCAGAGCGTCTCAGAGCGGAGCGTCTCAGAGCGGAGCGGAGCGGAGCGGAGCGGAGCATCTCAGAGCGGAGCGGAGCGGAGCATCTCAGAGCGGAGCGGAGCAGAGCGTCTCAGAGCGGAGCAGAGCGGAGCATCTCAGAGCGGAGCATCTCAGAGCGGAGCGGAGCAGAGCGTCTCAGAGCGTCTCAGAGCGGAGCGGAGCAGAGCGTCTCAGAGCGGAGTAGAGCGGAGCATCTCAGAGCGGAGCATCTCAGAGCAGAGCGGAGCAGAGCAGAGCGTCTCAGAGCGGAGCAGTCTCAGAGCGGAGCGTCTCGGAGCAGAGCATCTCAGAGCAGAGCGGAGCGTCTGAGAGCGGAGCGGAGCAGAGCGTCTCAGAGCGGAGCATCTCAGAGCGGAGCGGAGCGGAGCAGAGCGTCTCAGAGCGGAGCGGAGCAGAGCGGAGCATCTCAGAGCGGAGCGGAGCAGAGCGTCTCAGAGCAGAGCGGAGCAGAGCGGAGCAGAGCAGAGCGGAGCGGAGCGGAGCAGATCGTCTCAGAGCAGAGCGGAGCATCTCAGAGCGGAGCATCTCAGAGCGTCTCAGAGCAGAGCGTCTCAGAGCGGAGCAGAGCAGAGCGTCTCAGAGTGGAGCGTCTCAGAGCAGAGCGTCTCAGAGCGGAGCAGAGCGTCTCAGAGCGGAGCAGAGCGTCTCAGAGCGTCTCAGAGCGGAGCAGAGCAGAGCAGAGCGTCTCAGAGCGGAGCAGTCTCAGAGCGGAGCGTCTCAGAGCAGAGCGGAGCGGAGCGGAGCGGAGCGTCTCAGAGCGGAGCAGAGCGTCTCAGAGCGGAGCGGAGCAGAGCGTCTCAGAGCAGAGCGTCACAGAGCGGAGCGGAGCGTCTGAGAGCGGAGCGTCTCAGAGCGGAGCGGAGCATCTCAGAGCGTCTCAGAGCGGAGCAGAGCAGAGCGTCTCAGAGCGGAGCGTCTCAGAGCAGAGCGTCTCAGAGCGGAGCAGAGCGTCTCAGAGCAGAGTGTCTCAGAGCGGAGCGTCTCAGAGCGGAGCATCACAGAGCGTCTCAGAGCAGAGCGTCTCAGAGCGGAGCAGAGCAGAGCGTCTCAGAGTGGAGCGTCTCAGAGCAGAGCGTCTCAGAGCGGAGCAGAGTGTCTCAGAGCGGAGCGGAGCAGAGCGTCTCAGAGCGGAGCAGAGCAGAGCAGAGCCTCTCAGAGCGGAGCAGTCTCAGAGCGGAGCGTCTCAGAGCAGAGCGGAGCGGAGCGTCTCAGAGCGGAGCAGAGCGTCTCAGAGCGGAGCGGAGCAGAGCGTCTCAGAGCAAAGCGGAGCGTCTGAGAGCGGAGCGGAGCAGAGCGTCTCAGAGCAGAGCGGAGCATCTCAGAGCAAAGCGGAGCGTCTCAGAGCGGAGCAGTCTCAGAGCGGAGCGTCTCAGAGCAGAGCGGAGCGGAGCATCTCAGAGCGGAGCATTTCAGAGCAGAGCGGAGCAGAGCGGAGCGGAGCAGAGCGTCTCAGAGCGGAGCATCTCAGAGCGGAGCATCTCAGAGCGGAGCGGAGCAGAGCGTCTCAGAGCGTCTCAGAGCGGAGCGGAGCAGAGCGGAGCATCTCAGAGCGGAGCATCTCAGAGCAGAGCGGAGCAGAGCGGAGCAGAGCGGAGCAGAGCAGAGCGTCTCAGAGCGGAGCAGTCTCAGAGCGGAGCGTCTCGGAGCAGAGCATCTCAGAGCAGAGCGGAGCGTCTGAGAGCGGAGCGGAGCATCTCAGAGCGTCTCAGAGCGGAGCGGAGCATCTCAGAGCGTCTCAGAGCAGAGCGGAGCATCTCAGAGCGTCTCAGAGCGGAGCGGAGCATCTCAGAGCGTCTCAGAGCAGAGCGGAGCATCTCAGAGCGTCTCAGAGCGGAGCGGAGCATCTCAGAGCGTCTCAAAGCGGAGCGGAGCATCTCAGAGCGTCTCAGAGCAGAGCGGAGCATCTCAGAGCGTCTCAGAGTGGAGCGGAGCAGAGCGCCTCAGAGCAGAGCGGAGCAGAGCGCCTCAGAGCGGAACAGTGTCAGAGCGGAGCGTCTCGGAGCAGAGCGTCTCAGAGCAGAGCGGAGCGGAGCGTCTCAGAGCGGAGCAGAGCATCTCAGAGCGGAGCGGAGCAGAGCGTCTCAGAGTGTCTCAGAGCGGAGCATCTCAGAGCAGAGCGGAGCGTCTGAGAGCGGAGCGGAGCAGAGCGTCTCAGAGCGGAGCGGAGCAGAGCGGAGCATCTCAGAGCGTCTCAGAGCGGAGCGGAGCAGAGCGCCTCAGAGCGGAACAGTCTCAGAGCGGAGCGTCTCGGAGCAGAGCGGAGCGGAGCGTCTCAGAGCGGAGCGTCTCAGAGCGGAGCGTCTCAGAGCGGAGCGTCTCAGAGCGGAGCGTCTCAGAGCGTCTCAGAGCGGAGCGGAGCAGAGCGTCTCAGAGCAGAGCGTCTCAGAGCAGAGCGTCTCAGAGCGGAGCGGAGCAGAGCGTCTCAGAGCAGAGCGGAGCATCTCAGAGCAGAGCGGAGCGTCTGAGAGCGGAGCGGAGCAGAGCGTCTCAGAGCGGAGCGGAGCAGAGCGGAGCATCTCAGAGCGTCTCAGAGCAGAGCGTCTCAGAGCGGAGCGGAGCAGAGCAGAGCGTCTCAGAACGGAGCGGAGCAGAGCAGAGCGGAGCAGAGCGGAGCAGAGCGGAGCAGAGCAGAGCGTCTCAGAGCGGAGCAGTCTCAGAGCGGAGCGTCTCGGAGCAGAGCATCTCAGAGCAGAGCGGAGCGTCTGAGAGCGGAGCGGAGCAGAGCGTCTCAGAGCGGAGCGGAGCAGAGCGGAGCATCTCAGAGCTTCTCAGAGCAGAGCGGAGCATCTCAGAGCGTCTCAGAGCGGAGCGGAGCAGAGCGTCTCAGAGCAGAGCGGAGCAGAGTGCCTCAGAGCGGAACAGTCTCAGAGCGGAGCTTCTCGGAGCAGAGCGTCTCAGAGCAGAGCGTCTCAGAGCGGAGCGTCTCAGAGCGGAGCGGAGCAGAGCGTCTCAGAGCGGAGCGTCTCAGAGCAGAGCGTCTCAGAGCGGAGCGGAGCATATCAAAGCAGAGCGGAGCGTCTGAGAGCGGAGCGGAGCAGAGCGTCTCAGAGCGGAGCGGAGCAGAGCGGAGCATCTCAGAGCGTCTCAGAGCGGAGCGGAGCAGAGCGCCTCAGAGCGGAACAGTCTCAGAGCGGAGCGTCTCGGAGCAGAGCGTCTCAGAGCAGAGCGGAGCGGAGCGTCTCAGAGGGGAGCGTCTCAGAGCGGAGCGGAGCGGAGCGGAGCAGAGCGTCTCAGAGCAGAGCGTTTCAGAGCGGAGCGGAGCAGAGCGTCTCAGAGCAGAGCGGAGCATCTCAGAGCAGAGCGGAGCGTCTGAGAGCGGAGCGGAGCAGAGCGTCTCAGAGTGGAGCAGAGCAGAGCGGAGCATCTCAGAGCGTCTCAGAGCAGAGCGTCTCAGAGCGGAGCGGAGCAAAGCGTCTCAGAGCGGAGCGGAGCAGAGCGGAGCATCTCAGAGCGTCTCAGAGCGTCTCAGAGCAGAGCGTCTCAGAGCGGAGCGGAGCAGAGCGTCTCAGAGCGGAGCGGAGCATCTCAGAGCGTCTCAGAGCGGAGCGGAGCATCTCAGAGCGTCTCAGAGCGGAGCGTCTCAGAGCGGAGGGGAGCAGAGCGTCTCAGAGCGGAGCGTCTCAGATTAGAGCGTCTCAGAGCGGAGCGGAGCAGAGCGTCTCAGAGCAGAGCGTCTCAGAGCGGAGCGTCTCAGAGCGGAGCGGAGCAGAGCGTCTCAGAGCAGAGCGTCTCAGAGTGGAGCGTCTCAGAGCAGAGCAGAGCGTCGCAGAGCAGAGCGTCTCAGAGCGGAGCGTCTCAGAGCAGAGCATCTCAGAGCAGAGCGTCTCAGAGCAGAACGGAGCAGAGCGTCTCAGAGCGGAGCGGAGCAGAGCGTCTCAGAGCGGAGCGTCTCAGAGCGGAGCGTCTCAGAGCAGAGCGTCTCAGAGCGGAGCGGAGCAGAGCGTCTCAGAGCAGAAAGTCTCAGAGCGGAGCAGAGCGTCTCAGAGCGGAGCGGAGCAGAGCGTCTCAGAGCAGAGCGTCTCAGAGCAGAGCGGAGCGTCTCAGAGCAGAGCGTCTCAGAGCGGAGCGGAGCAGAGCGTCTCAGAGCGGAGCGTCTCAGAGCGGAGCGTCTCAGAGCGGAGCGGAGCAGAGCGTCTCAGAGCGGAGCGGAGCAGAGCGTCTCAGAGCAGAGCGTCTCAGAGCGGAGCGGAGCAGAGCGTCTCAGAGCGGAGCGTCTCAGAGTGGAGCGGAGCAGAGCGTCTCAGAGCAGAGCGGAGCGTCTCAGAGCAGAGCGTCTCAGAGCGGAGCGGAGCAGAGCGTCTCAGAGCGGAGCGGAGCAGAGCGTCTCAGAGCAGAGCGGAGCAGAGCGTCTCAGAGTACAGCGTCACAGAGCGGAGCGGAGCGTCTGAGAGCGGAGCGTCTCAGAGCGGAGCGGAGCATCTCAGAGCAGAGCGTCTCAGAGCGGAGCAGAGCGTCTCAGAGCAGAGTGTCTCAGAGCGAAGCGTCTCAGAGCGGAGCGTCTCAGAGCAGAGCGTCTCAGAGCGGAGCAGAGCGTCTCAGAGCAGAAAGTCTCAGAGCGGAGGGGAGCAGAGCGTCTCAGAGCGGAGCGTCTCAGATTAGAGCGTCTCAGAGCGGAGCGGAGCAGAGCGTCTCAGAGCAGAGCGTCTCAGAGCGGAGCGTCTCAGAGCGGAGCGGAGCAGAGCGTCTCAGAGCAGAGCGTCTCAGAGCGGAGCGTCTCAGAGCAGAGCAGAGCGTCGCAGAGCAGAGCGTCTCAGAGCGGAGCGTCTCAGAGCAGAGCATCTCAGAGCAGAGCGTCTCAGAGCAGAACGGAGCAGAGCGTCTCAGAGCGGAGCGGAGCAGAGCGTCTCAGAGCGGAGCGTCTCAGAGCGGAGCGTCTCAGAGCGGAGCGTCTCAGAGCAGAGCGTCTCAGAGCGGAGCGGAGCAGAGCGTCTCAGAGCAGAAAGTCTCAAAGCGGAGCGTCTCAGAGCGGAGCGGAGCAGAGCGTCTCAGAGCGGAGCGGAGCAGAGCGTCTCAGAGCAGAGCGTCTCAGAGCAGAGCGGAGCGTCTCAGAGCAGAGCGTCTCAGAGCGGAGCGGAGCAGAGCGTCTCAGAGCGGAGCGTCTCAGAGCGGAGCGTCTCAGAGCGGAGCGGAGCAGAGCGTCTCAGAGCGGAGCGGAGCAGAGCGTCTCAGAGCAGAGCGTCTCAGAGCAGAGCGGAGCAGAGCGTCTCAGAGCGGAGCGTCTCAGAGTGGAGCGGAGCAGAGCGTCTCAGAGCAGAGCGGAGCGTCTCAGAGCAGAGCGTCTCAGAGCGGAGCGGAGCAGAGCGTCTCAGAGCGGAGCGGAGCAGAGCGTCTCAGAGCGGAGCGGAGCAGAGCGTCTCAGAGCAGAGCGGAGCAGAGCGTCTCAGAGCAGAGCGGAGCATCTCAGAGCAAAGCGGAGCGTCTGAGAGCGGAGCGGAGCAGAGCGTCTCAGAATAGAGCGGAGCATCTCAGAGCAAAGCGGAGCGTCTGAGAGCGGAGCGGAGCAGAGCGTCTCAGAGCAGAGCGGAGCATCTCAGAGCAAAGCGGAGCGTCTGAGAGCGGAGCGTCTCAGAGCGGAGCGGAGCAGAGCGGAGCATCTCAGAGCGTCTCAGAGCAGAGCGTCTCGGAGCGGAGCGGAGCAGAGCGTCTCAGAGCAGAGCGGAGCGGAGCGTCTCAGAGCGGAGCAGTCTCAGAGCGGAGCGTCTCAGAGCAGAGCGTCTCAGAGCGGAGCAGTCTCAGAGCAGAGCGTCTCAGAGCAGAGCGTCTCAGAGCGGAACGTCTCAGAGCAGAGCGTCTCAGAGCGGAGCGTCTCAGAGCGGAGCAGTCTCAGAGCGGAGCGTCTCAGAGCGGAGCGGAGCGGAGCGGAGCGGAGCATCTCAGAGCGGAGCGGAGCAGAGCGTCTCAGAGCGGAGCAGAGCGGAGCATCTCAGAGCGGAGCATCTCAGAGCGGAGCGGAGCAGAGCGTCTCAGAGCGTCTCAGAGCGGAGCGGAGCAGAGCGTCTCAGAGCGGAGTAGAGCGGAGCATCTCAGAGCGGAGCATCTCAGAGCAGAGCGGAGCAGAGCAGAGCGTCTCAGAGCGGAGCAGTCTCAGAGCGGAGCGTCTCGGAGCAGAGCATCTCAGAGCAGAGCGGAGCGTCTGAGAGCGGAGCGGAGCAGAGCGTCTCAGAGCGGAGCATCTCAGAGCGGAGCGGAGCGGAGCAGAGCGTCTCAGAGCGGAGCGGAGCAGAGCGGAGCATCTCAGAGCGGAGCGGAGCAGAGCGTCTCAGAGCAGAGCGGAGCAGAGCGGAGCAGAGCAGAGCGGAGCGGAGCGGAGCAGATCGTCTCAGAGCAGAGTGGAGCATCTCAGAGCGGAGCATCTCAGAGCGTCTCAGAGCAGAGCGTCTCAGAGCGGAGCAGAGCAGAGCGTCTCAGAGTGGAGCGTCTCAGAGCAGAGCGTCTCAGAGCGGAGCAGAGCGTCTCAGAGCGTCTCAGAGCGTCTCAGAGCGTCTCAGAGCGGAGCAGAGCAGAGCAGAGCGTCTCAGAGCGGAGCAGTCTCAGAGCGGAGCGTCTCAGAGCAGAGCGGAGCGGAGCGTCTCAGAGCGGAGCAGAGCGTCTCAGAGCGGAGCGGAGCAGAGCGTCTCAGAGCAGAGCGTCACAGAGCGGAGCGGAGCGTCTGAGAGCGGAGCGTCTCAGAGCGGAGCGGAGCATCTCAGAGCGTCTCAGAGCGGAGCAGAGCAGAGCGTCTCAGAGCGGAGCGTCTCAGAGCAGAGCGTCTCAGAGCGGAGCAGAGCGTCTCAGAGCAGAGTGTCTCAGAGCGGAGCGTCTCAGAGCGGAGCATCACAGAGCGTCTCAGAGCAGAGCGTCTCAGAGCGGAGCAGAGCAGAGCGTCTCAGAGTGGAGCGTCTCAGAGCAGAGCGTCTCAGAGCGGAGCAGAGTGTCTCAGAGCGGAACGGAGCAGAGCGTCTCAGAGCGGAGCAGAGCAGAGCAGAGCCTCTCAGAGCGGAGCAGTCTCAGAGCGGAGCGTCTCAGAGCAGAGCGGAGCGGAGCGTCTCAGAGCGGAGCAGAGCGGAGCAGAGCGTCTCAGAGCGGAGCGGAGCAGAGCGTCTCAGAGCAAAGCGGAGCGTCTGAGAGCGGAGCGGAGCAGAGCGTCTCAGAGCAGAGCGGAGCATCTCAGAGCAAAGCGGAGCGTCTCAGAGCGGAGCAGTCTCAGAGCGGAGCGTCTCAGAGCAGAGCGGAGCGGAGCATCTCAGAGCGGAGCATCTCAGAGCAGAGCGGAGCAGAGCGGAGCGGAGCAGAGCGTCTCAGAGCGGAGCATCTCAGAGCGGAGCATCTCAGAGCGGAGCGGAGCAGAGCGTCTCAGAGCGTCTCAGAGCGGAGCGGAGCAGAGCGGAGCATCTCAGAGCGGAGCATCTCAGAGCAGAGCGGAGCAGAGCGGAGCAGAGCGGAGCAGAGCAGAGCGTCTCAGAGCGGAGCAGTCTCAGAGCGGAGCGTCTCGGAGCAGAGCATCTCAGAGCAGAGCGGAGCGTCTGAGAGCGGAGCGGAGCATCTCAGAGCGTCTCAGAGCGGAGCGGAGCATCTCAGAGCGTCTCAGAGCAGAGCGGAGCATCTCAGAGCGTCTCAGAGCGGAGCGGAGCATCTCAGAGCGTCTCAGAGCAGAGCGGAGCATCTCAGAGCGTCTCAGAGCGGAGCGGAGCATCTCAGAGCGTCTCAAAGCGGAGCGGAGCATCTCAGAGCGTCTCAGAGCAGAGCGGAGCATCTCAGAGCGTCTCGGAGCGGAGCAGAGCGCCTCAGAGCAGAGCGGAGCAGAGCGCCTCAGAGCGGAACAGTGTCAGAGCGGAGCGTCTCGGAGCAGAGCGTCTCAGAGCAGAGCGGAGCGGAGCGTCTCAGAGCGGAGCAGAGCGTCTCAGAGCGGAGCGGAGCAGAGCGTCTCAGAGTGTCTCAGAGCGGAGCATCTCAGAGCAGAGCGGAGCGTCTGAGAGCGGAGCGGAGCAGAGCGTCTCAGAGCGGAGCGGAGCAGAGCGGAGCATCTCAGAGCGTCTCAGAGCGGAGCGGAGCAGAGCGCCTCAGAGCGGAACAGTCTCAGAGCGGAGCGTCTCGGAGCAGAGCGGAGCGGAGCGTCTCAGAGCGGAGCGTCTCAGAGCGGAGCGTCTCAGAGCGGAGCGGAGCAGAGCGTCTCAGAGCGGAGCGGAGCAGAGCGTCTCAGAGCAGAGCGTCTCAGAGCAGAGCGTCTCAGAGCGGAGCGGAGCAGAGCGTCTCAGAGCAGAGCGGAGCATCTCAGAGCAGAGCGGAGCGTCTGAGAGCGGAGCGGAGCAGAGCGTCTCAGAGCGGAGCGGAGCAGAGCGGAGCATCTCAGAGCGTCTCAGAGCAGAGCGTCTCAGAGCGGAGCAGAGCAGAGCGTCTCAGAGCGGAGCGTCTCAGAGCAGAGCGTCTCAGAGCGGAGCAGAGCGTCTCAGAGCGGAGCGGAGCAGAGCGTCTCAGAGCGGAGCAGAGCAGAGCAGAGCGTCTCAGAGCGGAGCAGTCTCAGAGCGGAGCGTCTCAGAGCAGAGCGGAGCGGAGCGTCTCAGAGCGGAGCAGAGCGTCTCAGAGCGGAGCGGAGCAGAGCGTCTCAGAGCAGAGCGTCACAGAGCGGAGCGGAGCGTCTGAGAGCGGAGCGTCTCAGAGCGGAACGGAGCAGAGCGGAGCAGAGCGGAGCATCTCAGAGCGTCTCAGAGCGGAGCAGAGCAGAGCGTCTCAGAGCGGAGCGTCTCAGAGCAGAGCGTCTCAGAGCGGAGCAGAGCGTCTCAGAGCAGAGTGTCTCAGAGCGGAGCGTCTCAGAGCGGAGCGGAGCAGAGCGGAGCATCTCAGAGCGTCTCAGAGCAGAGCGTCTCAGAGCGGAGCAGAGCAGAGCGTCTCAGAGTGGAGCGTCTCAGAGCAGAGCGTCTCAGAGCGGAGCAGAGCGTCTCAGAGCGGAGCGGAGCAGAGCGTCTCAGAGCGGAGCAGAGCAGAGCAGAGCGTCTCAGAGCGGAGCAGTCTCAGAGCGGAGCGTCTCAGAGCAGAGCGGAGCGGAGCGTCTCAGAGCGGAGCAGAGCGTCTCAGAGCGGAGCGGAGCAGAGCGTCTCAGAGCAGAGCGTCACAGAGCGGAGCGGAGCGTCTGAGAGCGGAGCGTCTCAGAGCGGAGCGGAGCAGACCGGAGCATCTCAGAGCGTCTCAGAGCAGAGCGTCTCAGAGCGGAGCGTCTCAGAGCAGAGCGTCTCAGAGCAGAGCGTCTCAGAGCGGAGCAGAGCGTCTCAGAACAGAGTGTCTCAGAGCGGAGCGTCTCAGAGCGGAGCGTCTCAGAGCAGAGCGTCTCAGAGCGGAGCGGAGCAGAGCGTCTCAGAGCAGAAAGTCTCAGAGCGGAGCGTCTCAGAGCGGAGCGGAGCAGAGCGTCTCAGAGCGGAGCGTCTCAGAGCGGAGCGTCTCAGAGCGGAGCGTCTCAGAGCGGAGCGTCTCAGAGCGTCTCAGAGCGGAGCAGAGCGTCTCAGAGCAGAGCGTCTCAGAGCGGAGCGGAGCAGAGCGTCTCAGAGCGGAGCGTCTCAGAGTGGAGCGGAGCAGAGCGTCTCAGAGCAGAGCGTCTCAGAGCGGAGCGTCTCAGAGCGGAGCGTCTCAGAGCGGAGCGTCTCAGAGCGGAGGGGAGCAGAGCGGAGCGTCTCAGAGCAGTCTCAGAGCGGAGCAGAGCGGAGCATCTCAGAGCGTCTCAGAGCGGAGCAGAGCAGAGCGTCTCAGAGCGGAGCAGAGCAGAGCGTCTCAGAGCGGAGCGTCTCAGAGCAGAGCGTCTCAGAGTGGAGCAGAGCGTCTCAGAGCAGAGTGTCTCAGAGCGGAGCGTCTCAGAGCGGAGCGGAGCAGAGCGGAGCATCTCAGAGCGTCTCAGAGCAGAGCGTCTCAGAGCGGAGCAGAGCAGAGCGTCTCAGAGCGGAGCGTCTCAGAGCAGAGCGTCTCAGAGCGGAGCGGAGCAGAGCGTCTCAGAGCGGAGCAGAGCAGAGCAGAGCAGAGCAGAGCGGAGCAGTCTCAGAGCGGAGCGTCTCAGAGCAGAGCGGAGCGGAGCAGAGCGTCTCAGAGCGGAGCAGTCTCAGAGCGGAGCGTCTCAGAGCAGAGCGGAGCGGAGCGGAGCGTCTCAGAGCGGAGCAGAGCGTCTCAGAGCGGAGCGGAGCAGAGCGTCTCAGAGCAGAGCGTCACAGAGTGTCTCAGAGCGGAGCGTCTCAGAGCGGAGCGTCTCAGAGCAGAGCGTCTCAGAGCGGAGCGGAGCAGAGCGTCTCAGAGCAGAAAGTCTCAGAGCGGAGCGTCTCAGAGCGGAGCGGAGCAGAGCGTCTCAGAGCAGAGCGTCTCAGAGCGGAGCGTCTCAGAGCGGAGCGTCTCAGAGCGGAGCGGAGCAGAGCGTCTCAGAGCAGAGCGTCTCAGAGCGGAGCGGAGCAGAGCGGAGCGGAGCAGAGCGTCTCAGAGCTGAGCGTCTCACAGTGGAGCGGAGCAGAGCGTCTCAGAGCAGAGCGTCTCAGAGCAGAGCGTCTCAGAGCAGAGCGTCTCAGAGCGGAGCGTCTCAGAGCGGAGGGGAGCAGAGCGTCTCAGAGCGGAGCGTCTCAGATTAGAGCGTCTCAGAGCGGAGCGGAGCAGAGCGTCTCAGAGCAGAGCGTCTCAGAGCGGAGCGTCTCACAGCGGAGCGTCTCAGAGCGGAGCAGAGCGTCTCAGAGCAGAGCGTCTCAGAGCGGAGCGTCTCAGAGCAGAGCAGAGCAGAGCAGAGCAGAGCGTCTCAGAGCGGAGCGTCTCAGAGCAGAGCGTCTCAGAGCAGAGCGTCTCAGAGCAGAACAGAGCAGAGCGTCTCAGAGCGGAGCGGAGCAGAGCGTCTCAGAGCGGAGCATCTCAGAGCGGAGCGGAGCAGAGCGTCTCAGAGCGGAGCGGAGCAGAGAGGAGCATCTCAGAGCGGAGCGGAGCAGAGCGGAGCGGAGCAGAGCGTCTCAGAGCGGAGCAGAGCGTCTCAGAGCGGAGCAGAGCGTCTCAGAGCGGAGCGTCTCAGAGCAGAGCGTCTCAGAGCGGAGCGTCTCAGAGCGGAGCGTCTCAGAGCAGTCTCAGAGCGGAGCAGAGCGGAGCATCTCAGAGCGTCTCAGAGCAGAGCGTCTCAGAGCGGAGCAGAGCAGAGCGTCTCAGAGCGGAGCAGAGCAGAGCGTCTCAGAGCGGAGCGTCTCAGAGCGGAGCAGTGCGTCTCAGAGCAGAGTGTCTCAGAGCGGAGCGTCTCAGAGCGGAGCGGAGCAGAGCGGAGCATCTCAGAGCGTCTCAGAGCAGCGCGTCTCAGAGCGGGGCAGAGCAGAGCGTCTCAGAGCGGAGCGTCTCAGAGCAGAGCGTCTCAGAGCGGAGCAGAGCGTCTCAGAGCGGAGCGGTGCAGAGCGTCTCAGAGCGGAGCAGAGCAGAGCAGAGCGTCTCAGAGCGGAGCAGTCTCAGAGCGGAGCGTCTCAGAGCAGAGCGGAGCGGAGCTTCTCAGAGCGGAGCAGAGCGTCTCAGAGCGGAGCGGAGCAGAGCGTCTCAGAGTAGAGCGTCACAGAGCGGAGCAGAGCGTCTCAGAGTACAGCGTCACAGAGCGGAGCGGAGCGTCTGAGAGCGGAGCGTCTCAGAGCGGAGCGGAGCATCTCAGAGCAGAGCGTCTCAGAGCGGAGCAGAGCGTCTCAGAGCAGAGTGTCTCAGAGCGAAGCGTCTCAGAGCGGAGCGTCTCAGAGCAGAGCGTCTCAGAGCGGAGCAGAGCGTCTCAGAGCAGAAAGTCTCAGAGCGGAGCGTCTCAGAGCGGAGCGGAGCAGAGCGTCTCAGAGCAGAGCGTCTCAGAGCGGAGCGTCTCAGAGCGGAGCGTCTCAGAGCGGAGCAGAGCGTCTCAGAGCGGAGCGGAGCAGAGCGGAGCAGAGCGTCTCAGAGCAGAGCGTCTCAGAGCGGAGCGGAGCAGAGCGTCTCAGAGCGGAGCGTCTCAGAGTGGAGCGGAGCAGAGCGTCTCAGAGCGTCTCAGAGCAGAGCGTCTCAGAGCAGAGCGTCTCAGAGCAGAGCGTCTCAGAGCGGAGCGTCTCAGAGCGGAGGGGAGCAGAGCGTCTCAGAGCGGAGCGTCTCAGATTAGAGCGTCTCAGAGCGGAGCGGAGCAGAGCGTCTCAGAGCAGAGCGTCTCAGAGCGGAGCGTCTCAGAGCGGAGCGGAGCAGAGCGTCTCAGAGCAGAGCGTCTCAGAGCGGAGCGTCTCAGAGCAGAGCAGAGCGTCGCAGAGCAGAGCGTCTCAGAGCGGAGCGTCTCAGAGCAGAGCATCTCAGAGCAGAGCGTCTCAGAGCAGAACGGAGCAGAGCGTCTCAGAGCGGAGCGGAGCAGAGCGTCTCAGAGCGGAGCGTCTCAGAGCGGAGCGTCTCAGAGCGGAGCGTCTCAGAGCAGAGCGTCTCAGAGCGGAGCGGAGCAGAGCGTCTCAGAGCAGAAAGTCTCAAAGCGGAGCGTCTCAGAGCGGAGCGGAGCAGAGCGTCTCAGAGCGGAGCGGAGCAGAGCGTCTCAGAGCAGAGCGTCTCAGAGCAGAGCGGAGCGTCTCAGAGCAGAGCGTCTCAGAGCGGAGCGGAGCAGAGCGTCTCAGAGCGGAGCGTCTCAGAGCGGAGCGTCTCAGAGCGGAGCGGAGCAGAGCGTCTCAGAGCGGAGCGTCTCAGAGCAGAGCGTCTCAGAGCGGAGCGTCTCAGAGCGGAGGGGAGCAGAGCGTCTCAGAGCGGAGCGTCTCAGATTAGAGCGTCTCAGAGCGGAGCGGAGCAGAGCGTCTCAGAGCAGAGCGTCTCAGAGCGGAGCGTCTCACAGCGGAGCGTCTCAGAGCGGAGCAGAGCGTCTCAGAGCAGAGCGTCTCAGAGCGGAGCGTCTCAGAGCAGAGCAGAGCAGAGCAGAGCAGAGCAGAGCGTCTCAGAGCGGAGCGTCTCAGAGCAGAGCGTCTCAGAGCAGAGCGTCTCAGAGCAGAACAGAGCAGAGCGTCTCAGAGCGGAGCGGAGCAGAGCGTCTCAGAGCGGAGCATCTCAGAGCGGAGCGGAGCAGAGCGTCTCAGAGCGGAGCGGAGCAGAGAGGAGCATCTCAGAGCGGAGCGGAGCAGAGCGGAGCGGAGCAGAGCGGAGCGGAGCAGAGCGTCTCAGAGCGGAGCAGAGCGTCTCAGAGCGGAGCAGAGCGTCTCAGAGCGGAGCGTCTCAGAGCAGAGCGTCTCAGAGCGGAGCGTCTCAGAGCGGAGCGTCTCAGAGCAGTCTCAGAGCGGAGCAGAGCGGAGCATCTCAGAGCGTCTCAGAGCAGAGCGTCTCAGAGCGGAGCAGAGCAGAGCGTCTCAGAGCGGAGCAGAGCAGAGCGTCTCAGAGCGGAGCGTCTCAGAGCGGAGCAGTGCGTCTCAGAGCAGAGTGTCTCAGAGCGGAGCGTCTCAGAGCGGAGCGGAGCAGAGCGGAGCATCTCAGAGCGTCTCAGAGCAGCGCGTCTCAGAGCGGGGCAGAGCAGAGCGTCTCAGAGCGGAGCGTCTCAGAGCAGAGCGTCTCAGAGCGGAGCAGAGCGTCTCAGAGCGGAGCGGTGCAGAGCGTCTCAGAGCGGAGCAGAGCAGAGCAGAGCGTCTCAGAGCGGAGCAGTCTCAGAGCGGAGCGTCTCAGAGCAGAGCGGAGCGGAGCTTCTCAGAGCGGAGCAGAGCGTCTCAGAGCGGAGCGGAGCAGAGCGTCTCAGAGTAGAGCGTCACAGAGCGGAGCAGAGCGTCTCAGAGTACAGCGTCACAGAGCGGAGCGGAGCGTCTGAGAGCGGAGCGTCTCAGAGCGGAGCGGAGCATCTCAGAGCAGAGCGTCTCAGAGCGGAGCAGAGCGTCTCAGAGCAGAGTGTCTCAGAGCGAAGCGTCTCAGAGCGGAGCGTCTCAGAGCAGAGCGTCTCAGAGCGGAGCAGAGCGTCTCAGAGCAGAAAGTCTCAGAGCGGAGCGTCTCAGAGCGGAGCGGAGCAGAGCGTCTCAGAGCGGAGCGGAGCAGAGCGTCTCAGAGCAGAGCGTCTCAGAGCGGAGCGTCTCAGAGCGGAGCGTCTCAGAGCGGAGCAGAGCGTCTCAGAGCGGAGCGGAGCAGAGCGGAGCAGAGCGTCTCAGAGCAGAGCGTCTCAGAGCGGAGCGGAGCAGAGCGTCTCAGAGCGGAGCGTCTCAGAGTGGAGCGGAGCAGAGCGTCTCAGAGCGTCTCAGAGCAGAGCGTCTCAGAGCAGAGCGTGTCAGAGCAGAGCGTCTCAGAGCGGAGCGTCTCAGAGCGGAGGGGAGCAGAGCGTCTCAGAGCGGAGCGTCTCAGATTAGAGCGTCTCAGAGCGGAGCGGAGCAGAGCGTCTCAGAGCAGAGCGTCTCAGAGCGGAGCGTCTCAGAGCGGAGCGGAGCAGAGCGTCTCAGAGCAGAGCGTCTCAGAGCGGAGCGTCTCAGAGCAGAGCAGAGCGTCGCAGAGCAGAGCGTCTCAGAGCGGAGCGTCTCAGAGCAGAGCATCTCAGAGCAGAGCGTCTCAGAGCAGAACGGAGCAGAGCGTCTCAGAGCGGAGCGGAGCAGAGCGTCTCAGAGCGGAGCGTCTCAGAGCGGAGCGTCTCAGAGCGGAGCGTCTCAGAGCAGAGCGTCTCAGAGCGGAGCGGAGCAGAGCGTCTCAGAGCAGAAAGTCTCAAAGCGGAGCGTCTCAGAGCGGAGCGGAGCAGAGCGTCTCAGAGCGGAGCGGAGCAGAGCGTCTCAGAGCAGAGCGTCTCAGAGCAGAGCGGAGCGTCTCAGAGCAGAGCGTCTCAGAGCGGAGCGGAGCAGAGCGTCTCAGAGCGGAGCGTCTCAGAGCGGAGCGTCTCAGAGCGGAGCGGAGCAGAGCGTCTCAGAGCGGAGCGGAGCAGAGCGTCTCAGAGCAGAGCGTCTCAGAGCAGAGCGGAGCAGAGCGTCTCAGAGCGGAGCGTCTCAGAGTGGAGCGGAGCAGAGCGTCTCAGAGCAGAGCGGAGCGTCTCAGAGCAGAGCGTCTCAGAGCGGAGCGGAGCAGAGCGTCTCAGAGCGGAGCGGAGCAGAGCGTCTCAGAGCGGAGCGGAGCAGAGCGTCTCAGAGCAGAGCGGAGCAGAGCGTCTCAGAGCAGAGCGGAGCATCTCAGAGCAAAGCGGAGCGTCTGAGAGCGGAGCGGAGCAGAGCGTCTCAGAATAGAGCGGAGCATCTCAGAGCAAAGCGGAGCGTCTGAGAGCGGAGCGGAGCAGAGCGTCTCAGAGCAGAGCGGAGCATCTCAGAGCAAAGCGGAGCGTCTGAGAGCGGAGCGTCTGAGAGCGGAGCGTCTCAGAGCGGAGCGGAGCAGAGCGGAGCATCTCAGAGCGTCTCAGAGCAGAGCGTCTCGGAGCGGAGCGGAGCAGAGCGTCTCAGAGCAGAGCGGAGCGGAGCGTCTCAGAGCGGAGCAGTCTCAGAGCGGAGCGTCTCAGAGCAGAGCGTCTCAGAGCGGAGCAGTCTCAGAGCAGAGCGTCTCAGAGCAGAGCGTCTCAGAGCGGAACGTCTCAGAGCAGAGCGTCTCAGAGCGGAGCGTCTCAGAGCGGAGCAGTCTCAGAGCGGAGCGTCTCAGAGCGGAGCGGAGCGGAGCGGAGCGGAGCATCTCAGAGCGGAGCGGAGCAGAGCGTCTCAGAGCGGAGCAGAGCGGAGCATCTCAGAGCGGAGCTTCTCAGAGCGGAGCGGAGCAGAGCGTCTCAGAGCGTCTCAGAGCGGAGCGGAGCAGAGCGTCTCAGAGCGGAGTAGAGCGGAGCATCTCAGAGCGGAGCATCTCAGAGCAGAGCGGAGCAGAGCAGAGCGTCTCAGAGCGGAGCAGTCTCAGAGCGGAGCGTCTCGGAGCAGAGCATCTCAGAGCAGAGCGGAGCGTCTGAGAGCGGAGCGGAGCAGAGCGTCTCAGAGCGGAGCATCTCAGAGCGGAGCATCTCAGAGCGGAGCGGAGCGGAGCAGAGCGTCTCAGAGCGGAGCGGAGCAGAGCGGAGCATCTCAGAGCGGAGCGGAGCAGAGCGTCTCAGAGCAGAGCGGAGCAGAGCGGAGCAGAGCAGAGCAGAGCGGAGCGGAGCGGAGCAGATCGTCTCAGAGCAGAGCGGAGCATCTCAGAGCGGAGCATCTCAGAGCGTCTCAGAGCAGAGCGTCTCAGAGCGGAGCAGAGCAGAGCGTCTCAGAGTGGAGCGTCTCAGAGCAGAGCGTCTCAGAGCGGAGCAGAGCGTCTCAGAGCGGAGCAGAGCGTCTCAGAGCGTCTCAGAGCGGAGCAGAGCAGAGCAGAGCGTCTCAGAGCGGAGCAGTCTCAGAGCGGAGCGTCTCAGAGCAGAGCGGAGCGGAGCGTCTCAGAGCGGAGCAGAGCGTCTCAGAGCGGAGCGGAGCAGAGCGTCTCAGAGCAGAGCGTCACAGAGCGGAGCGGAGCGTCTGAGAGCGGAGCGTCTCAGAGCGGAGCGGAGCATCTCAGAGCGTCTCAGAGCGGAGCAGAGCAGAGCGTCTCAGAGCGGAGCGTCTCAGAGCAGAGCGTCTCAGAGCGGAGCAGAGCGTCTCAGAGCAGAGTGTCTCAGAGCGGAGCGTCTCAGAGCGGAGCATCACAGAGCGTCTCAGAGCAGAGCGTCTCAGAGCGGAGCAGAGCAGAGCGTCTCAGAGTGGAGCGTCTCAGAGCAGAGCGTCTCAGAGCGGAGCAGAGTGTCTCAGAGCGGAGCGGAGCAGAGCGTCTCAGAGCAGAGCAGAGCAGAGCCTCTCAGAGCGGAGCAGTCTCAGAGCGGAGCGTCTCAGAGCAGAGCGGAGCGGAGCGTCTCAGAGCGGAGCAGAGCGTCTCAGAGCGGAGCGGAGCAGAGCGTCTCAGAGCAAAGCGGAGCGTCTGAGAGCGGAGCGGAGCAGAGCGTCTCAGAGCAGAGCGGAGCATCTCAGAGCAAAGCGGAGCGTCTCAGAGCGGAGCAGTCTCAGAGCGGAGCGTCTCAGAGCAGAGCGGAGCGGAGCATCTCAGAGCGGAGCATCTCAGAGCAGAGCGGAGCAGAGCGGAGCGGAGCAGAGCGTCTCAGAGCGGAGCATCTCAGAGCGGAGCATCTCAGAGCGGAGCGGAGCAGAGCGTCTCAGAGCGTCTCAGAGCGGAGCGGAGCAGAGCGGAGCATCTCAGAGCGGAGCATCTCAGAGCAGAGCGGAGCAGAGCGGAGCAGAGCGGAGCAGAGCAGAGCGTCTCAGAGCGGAGCAGTCTCAGAGCGGAGCGTCTCGGAGCAGAGCATCTCAGAGCAGAGCGGAGCGTCTGAGAGCGGAGCGGAGCATCTCAGAGCGTCTCAGAGCGGAGCGGAGCATCTCAGAGCGTCTCAGAGCAGAGCGGAGCATCTCAGAGCGTCTCAGAGCGGAGCGGAGCATCTCAGAGCGTCTCAGAGCAGAGCGGAGCATCTCAGAGCGTCTCAGAGCGGAGCGGAGCATCTCAGAGCGTCTCAAAGCGGAGCGGAGCATCTCAGAGCGTCTCAGAGCAGAGCGGAGCATCTCAGAGCGTCTCAGAGCGGAGCGGAGCAGAGCGCCTCAGAGCAGAGCGGAGCAGAGCGCCTCAGAGCGGAACAGTGTCAGAGCGGAGCGTCTCGGAGCAGAGCGTCTCAGAGCAGAGCGGAGCGGAGCGTCTCAGAGCGGAGCAGAGCATCTCAGAGCGGAGCGGAGCAGAGCGTCTCAGAGTGTCTCAGAGCGGAGCATCTCAGAGCAGAGCGGAGCGTCTGAGAGCGGAGCGGAGCAGAGCGTCTCAGAGCGGAGCGGAGCAGAGCGGAGCATCTCAGAGCGTCTCAGAGCGGAGCGGAGCAGAGCGCCTCAGAGCGGAACAGTCTCAGAGCGGAGCGTCTCGGAGCAGAGCGGAGCGGAGCGTCTCAGAGCGGAGCGTCTCAGAGCGGAGCGTCTCAGAGCGGAGCGTCTCAGAGCGTCTCAGAGCGGAGCGGAGCAGAGCGTCTCAGAGCAGAGCGTCTCAGAGCAGAGCGTCTCAGAGCGGAGCGGAGCAGAGCGTCTCAGAGCAGAGCATCTCAGAGCAGAGCGGAGCGTCTGAGAGCGGAGCGGAGCAGAGCGTCTCAGAGCGGAGCGGAGCAGAGCGGAGCATCTCAGAGCGTCTCAGAGCAGAGCGTCTCAGAGCGGAGCGGAGCAGAGCAGAGCGTCTCAGAACGGAGCGGAGCAGAGCAGAGCGGAGCAGAGCGGAGCAGAGCGGAGCAGAGCAGAGCGTCTCAGAGCGGAGCAGTCTCAGAGCGGAGCGTCTCGGAGCAGAGCATCTCAGAGCAGAGCGGAGCGTCTGAGAGCGGAGCGGAGCAGAGCGTCTCAGAGCGGAGCGGAGCAGAGCGGAGCATCTCAGAGCTTCTCAGAGCAGAGCGGAGCATCTCAGAGCGTCTCAGAGCGGAGCGGAGCAGAGCGTCTCAGAGCAGAGCGGAGCAGAGTGCCTCATAGCGGAACAGTCTCAGAGCGGAGCTTCTCGGAGCAGAGCGTCTCAGAGCAGAGCGTCTCAGAGCGGAGCGTCTCAGAGCGGAGCGGAGCAGAGCGTCTCAGAGCGGAGCGTCTCAGAGCAGAGCGTCTCAGAGCGGAGCGGAGCATATCAAAGCAGAGCGGAGCGTCTGAGAGCGGAGCGGAGCAGAGCGTCTCAGAGCGGAGCGGAGCAGAGCGGAGCATCTCAGAGCGTCTCAGAGCGGAGCGGAGCAGAGCGCCTCAGAGCGGAACAGTCTCAGAGCGGAGCGTCTCGGAGCAGAGCGTCTCAGAGCAGAGCGGAGCGGAGCGTCTCAGAGGGGAGCGTCTCAGAGCGGAGCGGAGCGGAGCAGAGCGTCTCAGAGCAGAGCGTTTCAGAGCGGAGCGGAGCAGAGCGTCTCAGAGCAGAGCGGAGCATCTCAGAGCAGAGCGGAGCGTCTGAGAGCGGAGCGGAGCAGAGCGTCTCAGAGTGGAGCAGAGCAGAGCGGAGCATCTCAGAGCGTCTCAGAGCAGAGCGTCTCAGAGCGGAGCGGAGCAAAGCGTCTCAGAGCGGAGCGGAGCAGAGCGGAGCATCTCAGAGCGTCTCAGAGCAGAGCGTCTCAGAGCGGAGCGGAGCAGAGCGTCTCAGAGCGGAGCGGAGCATCTCAGAGCGTCTCAGAGCGGAGCGGAGCATCTCAGAGCGTCTCAGAGCGGAGCGTCTCAGAGCGGAGGGGAGCAGAGCGTCTCAGAGCGGAGCGTCTCAGATTAGAGCGTCTCAGAGCGGAGCGGAGCAGAGCGTCTCAGAGCAGAGCGTCTCAGAGCGGAGCGTCTCAGAGCGGAGCGGAGCAGAGCGTCTCAGAGCAGAGCGTCTCAGAGTGGAGCGTCTCAGAGCAGAGCAGAGCGTCGCAGAGCAGAGCGTCTCAGAGCGGAGCGTCTCAGAGCAGAGCATCTCAGAGCAGAGCGTCTCAGAGCAGAACGGAGCAGAGCGTCTCAGAGCGGAGCGGAGCAGAGCGTCTCAGAGCGGAGCGTCTCAGAGCGGAGCGTCTCAGAGCAGAGCGTCTCAGAGCGGAGCGGAGCAGAGCGTCTCAGAGCAGAAAGTCTCAGAGCGGAGCAGAGCGTCTCAGAGCGGAGCGGAGCAGAGCGTCTCAGAGCAGATCGTCTCAGAGCAGAGCGGAGCGTCTCAGAGCAGAGCGTCTCAGAGCGGAGCGGAGCAGAGCGTCTCAGAGCGGAGCGTCTCAGAGCGGAGCGGAGCAGAGCGTCTCAGAGCGGAGCGGAGCAGAGCGTCTCAGAGCAGAGCGTCTCAGAGCGGAGCGGAGCAGAGCGTCTCAGAGCGGAGCGTCTCAGAGTGGAGCGGAGCAGAGCGTCTCAGAGCAGAGCGGAGCGTCTCAGAGCAGAGCGTCTCAGAGCGGAGCGGAGCAGAGCGTCTCAGAGCGGAGCGGAGCAGAGCGTCTCAGAGCAGAGCGGAGCAGAGCGTCTCAGAGTACAGCGTCACAGAGCGGAGCGGAGCGTCTGAGAGCGGAGCGTCTCAGAGCGGAGCGGAGCATCTCAGAGCAGAGCGTCTCAGAGCGGAGCAGAGCGTCTCAGAGCAGAGTGTCTCAGAGCGAAGCGTCTCAGAGCGGAGCGTCTCAGAGCAGAGCGTCTCAGAGCGGAGCAGAGCGTCTCAGAGCAGAAAGTCTCAGAGCGGAGCGTCTCAGAGCGGAGCGGAGCAGAGCGGAGCGGAGCAGAGCGGAGCGGAGCAGAGCGTCTCAGAGCAGAGCGGAGCGGAGCAGAGCGTCTCAGAGCAGAGCGTCTCAGAGCGGAGCGTCTCAGAGCGGAGCGTCTCAGAGCGGAGCAGAGCGTCTCAGAGCGGAGCGGAGCAGAGCGGAGCAGAGCGTCTCAGAGCAGAGCGTCTCAGAGCGGAGCGGAGCAGAGCGTCTCAGAGCGGAGCGTCTCAGAGTGGAGCGGAGCAGAGCGTCTCAGAGCGTCTCAGAGCAGAGCGTCTCAGAGCAGAGCGTCTCAGAGCAGAGCGTCTCAGAGCGGAGCGTCTCAGAGCGGAGGGGAGCAGAGCGTCTCAGAGCGGAGCGTCTCAGATTAGAGCGTCTCAGAGCGGAGCGGAGCAGAGCGTCTCAGAGCAGAGCGTCTCAGAGCGGAGCGTCTCAGAGCGGAGCGGAGCAGAGCGTCTCAGAGCAGAGCGTCTCAGAGCGGAGCGTCTCAGAGCAGAGCAGAGCGTCGCAGAGCAGAGCGTCTCAGAGCGGAGCGTCTCAGAGCAGAGCATCTCAGAGCAGAGCGTCTCAGAGCAGAACGGAGCAGAGCGTCTCAGAGCGGAGCGGAGCAGAGCGTCTCAGAGCGGAGCGTCTCAGAGCGGAGCGTCTCAGAGCGGAGCGTCTCAGAGCAGAGCGTCTCAGAGCGGAGCGGAGCAGAGCGTCTCAGAGCAGAAAGTCTCAAAGCGGAGCGTCTCAGAGCGGAGCGGAGCAGAGCGTCTCAGAGCGGAGCAGAGCGTCTCAGAGCGGAGCAGAGCGTCTCAGAGCGGAGCGTCTCAGAGCAGAGCGTCTCAGAGCGGAGCGTCTCAGAGCGGAGCGTCTCAGAGCAGTCTCAGAGCGGAGCAGAGCGGAGCATCTCAGAGCGTCTCAGAGCAGAGCGTCTCAGAGCGGAGCAGAGCAGAGCGTCTCAGAGCGGAGCAGAGCAGAGCGTCTCAGAGCGGAGCGTCTCAGAGCGGAGCAGAGCGTCTCAGAGCAGAGTGTCTCAGAGCGGAGCGTCTCAGAGCGGAGCGGAGCAGAGCGGAGCATCTCAGAGCGTCTCAGAGCAGCGCGTCTCAGAGCGGGGCAGAGCAGAGCGTCTCAGAGCGGAGCGTCTCAGAGCAGAGCGTCTCAGAGCGGAGCAGAGCGGAGCAGAGCGTCTCAGAGCGGAGCGGTGCAGAGCGTCTCAGAGCGGAGCAGAGCAGAGCAGAGCGTCTCAGAGCGGAGCAGTCTCAGAGCGGAGCGTCTCAGAGCAGAGCGGAGCGGAGCTTCTCAGAGCGGAGCAGAGCGTCTCAGAGCGGAGCGGAGCAGAGCGTCTCAGAGTAGAGCGTCACAGAGCGGAGCAGAGCGTCTCAGAGTACAGCGTCACAGAGCGGAGCGGAGCGTCTGAGAGCGGAGCATCTCAGAGCGGAGCGGAGCATCTCAGAGCAGAGCGTCTCAGAGCGGAGCAGAGCGTCTCAGAGCAGAGTGTCTCAGAGCGAAGCGTCTCAGAGCGGAGCGTCTCAGAGCAGAGCGTCTCAGAGCGGAGCAGAGCGTCTCAGAGCAGAAAGTCTCAGAGCGGAGCGTCTCAGAGCGGAGCGGAGCAGAGCGTCTCAGAGCGGAGCGGAGCAGAGCGTCTCAGAGCAGAGCGTCTCAGAGCGGAGCGTCTCAGAGCGGAGCGTCTCAGAGCGGAGCAGAGCGTCTCAGAGCGGAGCGGAGCAGAGCGGAGCAGAGCGTCTCAGAGCAGAGCGTCTCAGAGCGGAGCGGAGCAGAGCGTCTCAGAGCGGAGCGTCTCAGAGTGGAGCGGAGCAGAGCGTCTCAGAGCGTCTCAGAGCAGAGCGTCTCAGAGCAGAGCGTCTCAGAGCAGAGCGTCTCAGAGCGGAGCGTCTCAGAGCGGAGGGGAGCAGAGCGTCTCAGAGCGGAGCGTCTCAGATTAGAGCGTCTCAGAGCGGAGCGGAGCAGAGCGTCTCAGAGCAGAGCGTCTCAGAGCGGAGCGTCTCAGAGCGGAGCGGAGCAGAGCGTCTCAGAGCAGAGCGTCTCAGAGCGGAGCGTCTCAGAGCAGAGCAGAGCGTCGCAGAGCAGAGCGTCTCAGAGCGGAGCGTCTCAGAGCAGAGCATCTCAGAGCAGAGCGTCTCAGAGCAGAACGGAGCAGAGCGTCTCAGAGCGGAGCGGAGCAGAGCGTCTCAGAGCGGAGCGTCTCAGAGCGGAGCGTCTCAGAGCGGAGCGTCTCAGAGCAGAGCGTCTCAGAGCGGAGCGGAGCAGAGCGTCTCAGAGCAGAAAGTCTCAAAGCGGAGCGTCTCAGAGCGGAGCGGAGCAGAGCGTCTCAGAGCGGAGCGGAGCAGAGCGTCTCAGAGCAGAGCGTCTCAGAGCAGAGCGGAGCGTCTCAGAGCAGAGCGTCTCAGAGCGGAGCGGAGCAGAGCGTCTCAGAGCGGAGCGTCTCAGAGCGGAGCGTCTCAGAGCGGAGCGGAGCAGAGCGTCTCAGAGCGGAGCGGAGCAGAGCGTCTCAGAGCAGAGCGTCTCAGAGCAGAGCGGAGCAGAGCGTCTCAGAGCGGAGCGTCTCAGAGTGGAGCGGAGCAGAGCGTCTCAGAGCAGAGCGGAGCGTCTCAGAGCAGAGCGTCTCAGAGCGGAGCGGAGCAGAGCGTCTCAGAGCGGAGCGGAGCAGAGCGTCTCAGAGCGGAGCGGAGCAGAGCGTCTCAGAGCAGAGCGGAGCAGAGCGTCTCAGAGCAGAGCGGAGCATCTCAGAGCAAAGCGGAGCGTCTGAGAGCGGAGCGGAGCAGAGCGTCTCAGAATAGAGCGGAGCATCTCAGAGCAAAGCGGAGCGTCTGAGAGCGGAGCGGAGCAGAGCGTCTCAGAGCAGAGCGGAGCATCTCAGAGCAAAGCGGAGCGTCTGAGAGCGGAGCGTCTCAGAGCGGAGCGGAGCAGAGCGGAGCATCTCAGAGCGTCTCAGAGCAGAGCGTCTCGGAGCGGAGCGGAGCAGAGCGTCTCAGAGCAGAGCGGAGCGGAGCGTCTCAGAGCGGAGCAGTCTCAGAGCGGAGCGTCTCAGAGCAGAGCGTCTCAGAGCGGAGCAGTCTCAGAGCAGAGCGTCTCAGAGCAGAGCGTCTCAGAGCGGAACATCTCAGAGCAGAGCGTCTCAGAGCGGAGCGTCTCAGAGCGGAGCAGTCTCAGAGCGGAGCGTCTCAGAGCGGAGCGGAGCGGAGCGGAGCGGAGCATCTCAGAGCGGAGCGGAGCAGAGCGTCTCAGAGCGGAGCAGAGCGGAGCATCTCAGAGCGGAGCATCTCAGAGCGGAGCGGAGCAGAGCGTCTCAGAGCGTCTCAGAGCGGAGCGGAGCAGAGCGTCTCAGAGCGGAGTAGAGCGGAGCATCTCAGAGCGGAGCATCTCAGAGCAGAGCGGAGCAGAGCAGAGCGTCTCAGAGCGGAGCAGTCTCAGAGCGGAGCGTCTCGGAGCAGAGCATCTCAGAGCAGAGCGGAGCGTCTGAGAGCGGAGCGGAGCAGAGCGTCTCAGAGCGGAGCATCTCAGAGCGGAGCATCTCAGAGCGGAGCGGAGCGGAGCAGAGCGTCTCAGAGCGGAGCGGAGCAGAGCGTCTCAGAGCAGAGCGTCTCAGAGCGGAGCAGAGCAGAGCGTCTCAGAGTGGAGCGTCTCAGAGCAGAGCGTCTCAGAGCGGAGCAGAGCGTCTCAGAGCGGAGCAGAGCGTCTCAGAGCGTCTCAGAGCGGAGCAGAGCAGAGCAGAGCGTCTCAGAGCGGAGCAGTCTCAGAGCGGAGCGTCTCAGAGCAGAGCGGAGCGGAGCGTCTCAGAGCGGAGCAGAGCGTCTCAGAGCGGAGCGGAGCAGAGCGTCTCAGAGCAGAGCGTCACAGAGCGGAGCGGAGCGTCTGAGAGCGGAGCGTCTCAGAGCGGAGCGGAGCATCTCAGAGCGTCTCAGAGCGGAGCAGAGCAGAGCGTCTCAGAGCGGAGCGTCTCAGAGCAGAGCGTCTCAGAGCGGAGCAGAGCGTCTCAGAGCAGAGTGTCTCAGAGCGGAGCGTCTCAGAGCGGAGCATCACAGAGCGTCTCAGAGCAGAGCGTCTCAGAGCGGAGCAGAGCAGAGCGTCTCAGAGTGGAGCGTCTCAGAGCAGAGCGTCTCAGAGCGGAGCAGAGTTTCTCAGAGCGGAGCGGAGCAGAGCGTCTCAGAGCAGAGCAGAGCAGAGCCTCTCAGAGCGGAGCAGTCTCAGAGCGGAGCGTCTCAGAGCAGAGCGGAGCGGAGCGTCTCAGAGCGGAGCAGAGCGTCTCAGAGCGGAGCGGAGCAGAGCGTCTCAGAGCAAAGCGGAGCGTCTGAGAGCGGAGCGGAGCAGAGCGTCTCAGAGCAGAGCGGAGCATCTCAGAGCAAAGCGGAGCGTCTCAGAGCGGAGCAGTCTCAGAGCGGAGCGTCTCAGAGCAGAGCGGAGCGGAGCATCTCAGAGCGGAGCATCTCAGAGCAGAGCGGAGCAGAGCGGAGCGGAGCAGAGCGTCTCAGAGCGGAGCATCTCAGAGCGGAGCATCTCAGAGCGGAGCGGAGCAGAGCGTCTCAGAGCGTCTCAGAGCGGAGCGGAGCAGAGCGGAGCATCTCAGAGCGGAGCATCTCAGAGCAGAGCGGAGCAGAGCGGAGCAGAGCGGAGCAGAGCAGAGCGTCTCAGAGCGGAGCAGTCTCAGAGCGGAGCGTCTCGGAGCAGAGCATCTCAGAGCAGAGCGGAGCGTCTGAGAGCGGAGCGGAGCATCTCAGAGCGTCTCAGAGCGGAGCGGAGCATCTCAGAGCGTCTCAGAGCAGAGCGGAGCATCTCAGAGCGTCTCAGAGCGGAGCGGAGCATCTCAGAGCGTCTCAGAGCAGAGCGGAGCATCTCAGAGCGTCTCAGAGCGGAGCGGAGCATCTCAGAGCGTCTCAAAGCGGAGCGGAGCATCTCAGAGCGTCTCAGAGCAGAGCGGAGCATCTCAGAGCGTCTCAGAGCGGAGCGGAGCAGAGCGCCTCAGAGCAGAGCGGAGCAGAGCGCCTCAGAGCGGAACAGTGTGAGAGCGGAGCGTCTCGGAGCAGAGCGTCTCAGAGCAGAGCGGAGCGGAGCGTCTCAGAGCGGAGCAGAGCATCTCAGAGCGGAGCGGAGCAGAGCGTCTCAGAGTGTCTCAGAGCGGAGCATCTCAGAGCAGAGCGGAGCGTCTGAGAGCGGAGCGGAGCAGAGCGTCTCAGAGCGGAGCGGAGCAGAGCGGAGCATCTCAGAGCGTCTCAGAGCGGAGCGGAGCAGAGCGCCTCAGAGCGGAACAGTCTCAGAGCGGAGCGTCTCGGAGCAGAGCGGAGCGGAGCGTCTCAGAGCGGAGCGTCTCAGAGCGGAGCGTCTCAGAGCGGAGCGTCTCAGAGCGGAGCGTCTCAGAGCGTCTCAGAGCGGAGCGGAGCAGAGCGTCTCAGAGCAGAGCGTCTCAGAGCAGAGCGTCTCAGAGCGGAGCGGAGCAGAGCGTCTCAGAGCAGAGCGGAGCATCTCAGAGCAGAGCGGAGCGTCTGAGAGCGGAGCGGAGCAGAGCGTCTCAGAGCGGAGCGGAGCAGAGCGGAGCATCTCAGAGCGTCTCAGAGCAGAGCGTCTCAGAGCGGAGCGGAGCAGAGCAGAGCGTCTCAGAACGGAGCGGAGCTGAGCAGAGCGGAGCAGAGCGGAGCAGAGCGGAGCAGAGCAGAGCGTCTCAGAGCGGAGCAGTCTCAGAGCGGAGCGTCTCGGAGCAGAGCATCTCAGAGCAGAGCGGAGCGTCTGAGAGCGGAGCGGAGCAGAGCGTCTCAGAGCGGAGCGGAGCAGAGCGGAGCATCTCAGAGCTTCTCAGAGCAGAGCGGAGCATCTCAGAGCGTCTCAGAGCGGAGCGGAGCAGAGCGTCTCAGAGCAGAGCGGAGCAGAGTGCCTCATAGCGGAACAGTCTCAGAGCGGAGCTTCTCGGAGCAGAGCGTCTCAGAGCAGAGCGTCTCAGAGCGGAGCGTCTCAGAGCGGAGCGGAGCAGAGCGTCTCAGAGCGGAGCGTCTCAGAGCAGAGCGTCTCAGAGCGGAGCGGAGCATATCAAAGCAGAGCGGAGCGTCTGAGAGCGGAGCGGAGCAGAGCGTCTCAGAGCGGAGCGGAGCAGAGCGGAGCATCTCAGAGCGTCTCAGAGCGGAGCGGAGCAGAGCGCCTCAGAGCGGAACAGTCTCAGAGCGGAGCGTCTCGGAGCAGAGCGTCTCAGAGCAGAGCGGAGCGGAGCGTCTCAGAGGGGAGCGTCTCAGAGCGGAGCGGAGCGGAGCGGAGCAGAGCGTCTCAGAGCAGAGCGTTTCAGAGCGGAGCGGAGCAGAGCGTCTCAGAGCAGAGCGGAGCATCTCAGAGCAGAGCGGAGCGTCTGAGAGCGGAGCGGAGCAGAGCGTCTCAGAGTGGAGCAGAGCAGAGCGGAGCATCTCAGAGCGTCTCAGAGCAGAGCGTCTCAGAGCGGAGCGGAGCAAAGCGTCTCAGAGCGGAGCGGAGCAGAGCGGAGCATCTCAGAGCGTCTCAGAGCAGAGCGTCTCAGAGCGGAGCGGAGCAGAGCGTCTCAGAGCGGAGCGGAGCATCTCAGAGCGTCTCAGAGCGGAGCGGAGCATCTCAGAGCGTCTCAGAGCGGAGCGTCTCAGAGCGGAGGGGAGCAGAGCGTCTCAGAGCGGAGCGTCTCAGATTAGAGCGTCTCAGAGCGGAGCGGAGCAGAGCGTCTCAGAGCAGAGCGTCTCAGAGCGGAGCGTCTCAGAGCGGAGCGGAGCAGAGCGTCTCAGAGCAGAGCGTCTCAGAGTGGAGCGTCTCAGAGCAGAGCAGAGCGTCGCAGAGCAGAGCGTCTCAGAGCGGAGCGTCTCAGAGCAGAGCATCTCAGAGCAGAGCGTCTCAGAGCAGAACGGAGCAGAGCGTCTCAGAGCGGAGCGGAGCAGAGCGTCTCAGAGCGGAGCGTCTCAGAGCGGAGCGTCTCAGAGCAGAGCGTCTCAGAGCGGAGCGGAGCAGAGCGTCTCAGAGCAGAAAGTCTCAGAGCGGAGCAGAGCGTCTCAGAGCGGAGCGGAGCAGAGCGTCTCAGAGCAGAGCGTCTCAGAGCAGAGCGGAGCGTCTCAGAGCAGAGCGTCTCAGAGCGGAGCGGAGCAGAGCGTCTCAGAGCGGAGCGTCTCAGAGCGGAGCGGAGCAGAGCGTCTCAGAGCGGAGCGGAGCAGAGCGTCTCAGAGCAGAGCGTCTCAGAGCGGAGCGGAGCAGAGCGTCTCAGAGCGGAGCGTCTCAGAGTGGAGCGGAGCAGAGCGTCTCAGAGCAGAGCGGAGCGTCTCAGAGCAGAAAGTCTCAGAGCGGAGCGTCTCAGAGCGGAGCGGAGCGTCTGAGAGCGGAGCGTCTCAGAGCGGAGCGGAGCAGAGCGGAGCATCTCAGAGCGTCTCAGAGCAGAGCGTCTCAGAGCGGAGCAGAGCAGAGCGTCTCAGAGCGGAGCGTCTCAGAGCAGAGCGTCTCAGAGCGGAGCAGAGCGTCTCAGAGCGGAGCGGAGCAGAGCGTCTCAGAGCGGAGCAGAGCAGAGCAGAGCGTCTCAGAGCGGAGCAGTCTCAGAGCGGAGCGTCTCAGAGCAGAGCGGAGCGGAGCGTCTCAGAGCGGAGCAGAGCGTCTCAGAGCGGAGCGGAGCAGAGCGTCTCAGAGCAGAGCGTCACAGAGCGGAGCGGAGCGTCTGAGAGCGGAGCGTCTCAGAGCGGAACGGAGCAGAGCGGAACAGAGCGGAGCATCTCAGAGCGTCTCAGAGCGGAGCAGAGCAGAGCGTCTCAGAGCGGAGCGTCTCAGAGCAGAGCGTCTCAGAGCGGAGCAGAGCGTCTCAGAGCAGAGTGTCTCAGAGCGGAGCGTCTCAGAGCGGAGCGGAGCAGAGCGGAGCATCTCAGAGCGTCTCAGAGCAGAGCGTCTCAGAGCGGAGCAGAGCAGAGCGTCTCAGAGTGGAGCGTCTCAGAGCAGAGCGTCTCAGAGCGGAGCAGAGCGTCTCAGAGCGGAGCGGAGCAGAGCGTCTCAGAGCGGAGCAGAGCAGAGCAGAGCGTCTCAGAGCGGAGCAGTCTCAGAGCGGAGCGTCTCAGAGCAGAGCGGAGCGGAGCGTCTCAGAGCGGAGCAGAGCGTCTCAGAGCGGAGCGGAGCAGAGCGTCTCAGAGCAGAGCGTCACAGAGCGGAGCGGAGCGTCTGAGAGCGGAGCGTCTCAGAGCGGAGCGGAGCAGAGCGGAGCATCTCAGAGCGTCTCAGAGCAGAGCGTCTCAGAGCGGAGCGTCTCAGAGCAGAGCGTCTCAGAGCAGAGCGTCTCAGAGCGGAGCAGAGCGTCTCAGAGCAGAGTGTCTCAGAGCGGAGCGTCTCAGAGCGGAGCGTCTCAGAGCAGAGCGTCTCAGAGCGGAGCGGAGCAGAGCGTCTCAGAGCAGAAAGTCTCAGAGCGGAGCGTCTCAGAGCGGAGCGGAGCAGAGCGTCTCAGAGCGGAGCGTCTCAGAGCGGAGCGTCTCAGAGCGTCTCAGAGCGGAGCAGAGCGTCTCAGAGCAGAGCGTCTCAGAGCGGAGCGGAGCAGAGCGTCTCAGAGCGGAGCGTCTCAGAGTGGAGCGGAGCAGAGCGTCTCAGAGCAGAGCGTCTCAGAGCGGAGCGTCTCAGAGCGGAGCGTCTCAGAGCGGAGCGTCTCAGAGCGGAGGGGAGCAGAGCGGAGCGTCTCAGAGCAGTCTCAGAGCGGAGCAGAGCGGAGCATCTCAGAGCGTCTCAGAGCGGAGCAGAGCAGAGCGTCTCAGAGCGGAGCGTCTCAGAGCAGAGCGTCTCAGAGTGGAGCAGAGCGTCTCAGAGCAGAGTGTCTCAGAGCGGAGCGTCTCAGAGCGGAGCGGAGCAGAGCGGAGCATCTCAGAGCGTCTCAGAGCAGAGCGTCTCAGAGCGGAGCAGAGCAGAGCGTCTCAGAGCGGAGCGTCTCAGAGCAGAGCGTCTCAGAGCGGAGCGGAGCAGAGCGTCTCAGAGCGGAGCAGAGCAGAGCAGAGCAGAGCAGAGCGGAGCAGTCTCAGAGCGGAGCGTCTCAGAGCAGAGCGGAGCGGAGCAGAGCGTCTCAGAGCGGAGCAGTCTCAGAGCGGAGCGTCTCAGAGCAGAGCGGAGCGGAGCGGAGCGTCTCAGAGCGGAGCAGAGCGTCTCAGAGCGGAGCGGAGCAGAGCGTCTCAGAGCAGAGCGTCACAGAGTGTCTCAGAGCGGAGCGTCTCAGAGCGGAGCGTCTCAGAGCAGAGCGTCTCAGAGCGGAGCGGAGCAGAGCGTCTCAGAGCAGAAAGTCTCAGAGCGGAGCGTCTCAGAGCGGAGCGGAGCAGAGCGTCTCAGAGCAGAGCGTCTCAGAGCGGAGCGTCTCAGAGCGGAGCGTCTCAGAGCGGAGCGGAGCAGAGCGTCTCAGAGCAGAGCGTCTCAGAGCGGAGCGGAGCAGAGCGGAGCGGAGCAGAGCGTCTCAGAGCTGAGCGTCTCACAGTGGAGCGGAGCAGAGCGTCTCAGAGCAGAGCGTCTCAGAGCAGAGCGTCTCAGAGCAGAGCGTCTCAGAGCGGAGCGTCTCAGAGCGGAGGGGAGCAGAGCGTCTCAGAGCGGAGCGTCTCAGATTAGAGCGTCTCAGAGCGGAGCGGAGCAGAGCGTCTCAGAGCAGAGCGTCTCAGAGCGGAGCGTCTCACAGCGGAGCGTCTCAGAGCGGAGCAGAGCGTCTCAGAGCAGAGCGTCTCAGAGCGGAGCGTCTCAGAGCAGAGCAGAGCAGAGCAGAGCAGAGCGTCTCAGAGCGGAGCGTCTCAGAGCAGAGCGTCTCAGAGCAGAGCGTCTCAGAGCGTCTCAGAGCAGAGCGTCTCAGAGCGGAGCAGAGCGTCTCAGAGCGGAGCGGAGCAGAGCGTCTCAGAGCGGAGCATCTCAGAGCGGAGCGGAGCAGAGCGTCTCAGAGCGGAGCGGAGCAGAGAGGAGCATCTCAGAGCGGAGCGGAGCAGAGCGGAGCGGAGCAGAGCGTCTCAGAGCGGAGCAGAGCGTCTCAGAGCGGAGCAGAGCGTCTCAGAGCGGAGCGTCTCAGAGCAGAGCGTCTCAGAGCGGAGCGTCTCAGAGCGGAGCGTCTCAGAGCAGTCTCAGAGCGGAGCAGAGCGGAGCATCTCAGAGCGTCTCAGAGCAGAGCGTCTCAGAGCGGAGCAGAGCAGAGCGTCTCAGAGCGGAGCAGAGCAGAGCGTCTCAGAGCGGAGCGTCTCAGAGCGGAGCAGAGCGTCTCAGAGCAGAGTGTCTCAGAGCGGAGCGTCTCAGAGCGGAGCGGAGCAGAGCGGAGCAGAGCGGAGCATCTCAGAGCGTCTCAGAGCAGCGCGTCTCAGAGCGGGGCAGAGCAGAGCGTCTCAGAGCGGAGCGTCTCAGAGCAGAGCGTCTCAGAGCGGAGCAGAGCGTCTCAGAGCGGAGCGGTGCAGAGCGTCTCAGAGCGGAGCAGAGCAGAGCAGAGCGTCTCAGAGCGGAGCAGTCTCAGAGCGGAGCGTCTCAGAGCAGAGCGGAGCGGAGCTTCTCAGAGCGGAGCAGAGCGTCTCAGAGCGGAGCGGAGCAGAGCGTCTCAGAGCGGAGCAGAGCGTCTCAGAGTACAGCGTCACAGAGCGGAGCAGAGCGTCTCAGAGTACAGCGTCACAGAGCGGAGCGGAGCGTCTGAGAGCGGAGCGTCTCAGAGCGGAGCGGAGCATCTCAGAGCAGAGCGTCTCAGAGCGGAGCAGAGCGTCTCAGAGCAGAGTGTCTCAGAGCGAAGCGTCTCAGAGCGGAGCGTCTCAGAGCAGAGCGTCTCAGAGCGGAGCAGAGCGTCTCAGAGCAGAAAGTCTCAGAGCGGAGCGTCTCAGAGCGGAGCGGAGCAGAGCGTCTCAGAGCGGAGCGGAGCAGAGCGTCTCAGAGCAGAGCGTCTCAGAGCGGAGCGTCTCAGAGCGGAGCGTCTCAGAGCGGAGCAGAGCGTCTCAGAGCGGAGCGGAGCAGAGCGGAGCAGAGCGTCTCAGAGCAGAGCGTCTCAGAGCGGAGCGGAGCAGAGCGTCTCAGAGCGGAGCGTCTCAGAGTGGAGCGGAGCAGAGCGTCTCAGAGCGTCTCAGAGCAGAGCGTCTCAGAGCAGAGCGTCTCAGAGCAGAGCGTCTCAGAGCGGAGCGTCTCAGAGCGGAGGGGAGCAGAGCGTCTCAGAGCGGAGCGTCTCAGATTAGAGCGTCTCAGAGCGGAGCGGAGCAGAGCGTCTCAGAGCAGAGCGTCTCAGAGCGGAGCGTCTCAGAGCGGAGCGGAGCAGAGCGTCTCAGAGCAGAGCGTCTCAGAGCGGAGCGTCTCAGAGCAGAGCAGAGCGTCGCAGAGCAGAGCGTCTCAGAGCGGAGCGTCTCAGAGCAGAGCATCTCAGAGCAGAGCGTCTCAGAGCAGAACGGAGCAGAGCGTCTCAGAGCGGAGCGGAGCAGAGCGTCTCAGAGCGGAGCGTCTCAGAGCGGAGCGTCTCAGAGCGGAGCGTCTCAGAGCAGAGCGTCTCAGAGCGGAGCGGAGCAGAGCGTCTCAGAGCAGAAAGTCTCAAAGCGGAGCGTCTCAGAGCGGAGCGGAGCAGAGCGTCTCAGAGCGGAGCGGAGCAGAGCGTCTCAGAGCAGAGCGTCTCAGAGCAGAGCGGAGCGTCTCAGAGCAGAGCGTCTCAGAGCGGAGCGGAGCAGAGCGTCTCAGAGCGGAGCGTCTCAGAGCGGAGCGTCTCAGAGCGGAGCGGAGCAGAGCGTCTCAGAGCGGAGCGGAGCAGAGCGTCTCAGAGCAGAGCGTCTCAGAGCAGAGCGGAGCAGAGCGTCTCAGAGCGGAGCGTCTCAGAGTGGAGCGGAGCAGAGCGTCTCAGAGCAGAGCGGAGCGTCTCAGAGCAGAGCGTCTCAGAGCGGAGCGGAGCAGAGCGTCTCAGAGCGGAGCGGAGCAGAGCGTCTCAGAGCGGAGCGGAGCAGAGCGTCTCAGAGCAGAGCGGAGCAGAGCGTCTCAGAGCAGAGCGGAGCATCTCAGAGCAAAGCGGAGCGTCTGAGAGCGGAGCGGAGCAGAGCGTCTCAGAATAGAGCGGAGCATCTCAGAGCAAAGCGGAGCGTCTGAGAGCGGAGCGGAGCAGAGCGTCTCAGAGCAGAGCGGAGCATCTCAGAGCAAAGCGGAGCGTCTGAGAGCGGAGCGTCTCAGAGCGGAGCGGAGCAGAGCGGAGCATCTCAGAGCGTCTCAGAGCAGAGCGTCTCGGAGCGGAGCGGAGCAGAGCGTCTCAGAGCAGAGCGGAGCGGAGCGTCTCAGAGCGGAGCAGTCTCAGAGCGGAGCGTCTCAGAGCAGAGCGTCTCAGAGCGGAGCAGTCTCAGAGCAGAGCGTCTCAGAGCAGAGCGTCTCAGAGCGGAACGTCTCAGAGCAGAGCGTCTCAGAGCGGAGCGTCTCAGAGCGGAGCGGAGCGGAGCGGAGCGGAGCATCTCAGAGCGGAGCGGAGCGGAGCATCTCAGAGCGGAGCGGAGCAGAGCGTCTCAGAGCGGAGCAGAGCGGAGCATCTCAGAGCGGAGCATCTCAGAGCGGAGCGGAGCAGAGCGTCTCAGAGCGTCTCAGAGCGGAGCGGAGCAGAGCGTCTCAGAGCGGAGTAGAGCGGAGCATCTCAGAGCGGAGCATCTCAGACCAGAGCGGAGCAGAGCAGAGCGTCTCAGAGCGGAGCAGTCTCAGAGCGGAGCGTCTCGGAGCAGAGCATCTCAGAGCAGAGCGGAGCGTCTGAGAGCGGAGCGGAGCAGAGCGTCTCAGAGCGGAGCATCTCAGAGCGGAGCGGAGCGGAGCAGAGCGTCTCAGAGCGGAGCGGAGCAGAGCGGAGCATCTCAGAGCGGAGCGGAGCAGAGCGTCTCAGAGCAGAGCGGAGCAGAGCGGAGCAGAGCAGAGCGGAGCGGAGCGGAGCAGATCGTCTCAGAGCAGAGCGGAGCATCTCAGAGCGGAGCATCTCAGAGCGTCTCAGAGCAGAGCGTCTCAGAGCGGAGCAGAGCAGAGCGTCTCAGAGTGGAGCGTCTCAGAGCAGAGCGTCTCAGAGCGGAGCAGAGCGTCTCAGAGCGGAGCAGAGCGTCTCAGAGCGTCTCAGAGCGGAGCAGAGCAGAGCAGAGCGTCTCAGAGCGGAGCAGTCTCAGAGCGGAGCGTCTCAGAGCAGAGCGGAGCGGAGCGGAGCGGAGCGTCTCAGAGCGGAGCAGAGCGTCTCAGAGCGGAGCGGAGCAGAGCGTCTCAGAGCAGAGCGTCACAGAGCGGAGCGGAGCGTCTGAGAGCGGAGCGTCTCAGAGCGGAGCGGAGCATCTCAGAGCGTCTCAGAGCGGAGCAGAGCAGAGCGTCTCAGAGCGGAGCGTCTCAGAGCAGAGCGTCTCAGAGCGGAGCAGAGCGTCTCAGAGCAGAGTGTCTCAGAGCGGAGCGTCTCAGAGCGGAGCATCACAGAGCGTCTCAGAGCAGAGCGTCTCAGAGCGGAGCAGAGCAGAGCGTCTCAGAGTGGAGCGTCTCAGAGCAGAGCGTCTCAGAGCGGAGCAGAGTGTCTCAGAGCGGAGCGGAGCAGAGCGTCTCAGAGCGGAGCAGAGCAGAGCAGAGCCTCTCAGAGCGGAGCAGTCTCAGAGCGGAGCGTCTCAGAGCAGAGCGGAGCGGAGCGTCTCAGAGCGGAGCAGAGCGTCTCAGAGCGGAGCGGAGCAGAGCGTCTCAGAGCAAAGCGGAGCGTCTGAGAGCGGAGCGGAGCAGAGCGTCTCAGAGCAGAGCGGAGCATCTCAGAGCAAAGCGGAGCGTCTCAGAGCGGAGCAGTCTCAGAGCGGAGCGTCTCAGAGCAGAGCGGAGCGGAGCATCTCAGAGCGGAGCATTTCAGAGCAGAGCGGAGCAGAGCGGAGCGGAGCAGAGCGTCTCAGAGCGGAGCATCTCAGAGCGGAGCATCTCAGAGCGGAGCGGAGCAGAGCGTCTCAGAGCGTCTCAGAGCGGAGCGGAGCAGAGCGGAGCATCTCAGAGCGGAGCATCTCAGAGCAGAGCGGAGCAGAGCGGAGCAGAGCGGAGCAGAGCAGAGCGTCTCAGAGCGGAGCAGTCTCAGAGCGGAGCGTCTCGGAGCAGAGCATCTCAGAGCAGAGCGGAGCGTCTGAGAGCGGAGCGGAGCATCTCAGAGCGTCTCAGAGCGGAGCGGAGCATCTCAGAGCGTCTCAGAGCAGAGCGGAGCATCTCAGAGCGTCTCAGAGCGGAGCGGAGCATCTCAGAGCGTCTCAGAGCAGAGCGGAGCATCTCAGAGCGTCTCAGAGCGGAGCGGAGCATCTCAGAGCGTCTCAAAGCGGAGCGGAGCATCTCAGAGCGTCTCAGAGCAGAGCGGAGCATCTCAGAGCGTCTCAGAGTGGAGCGGAGCAGAGCGCCTCAGAGCAGAGCGGAGCAGAGCGCCTCAGAGCGGAACAGTGTCAGAGCGGAGCGTCTCGGAGCAGAGCGTCTCAGAGCAGAGCGGAGCGGAGCGTCTCAGAGCGGAGCAGAGCATCTCAGAGCGGAGCGGAGCAGAGCGTCTCAGAGTGTCTCAGAGCGGAGCATCTCAGAGCAGAGCGGAGCGTCTGAGAGCGGAGCGGAGCAGAGCGTCTCAGAGCGGAGCGGAGCAGAGCGGAGCATCTCAGAGCGTCTCAGAGCGGAGCGGAGCAGAGCGCCTCAGAGCGGAACAGTCTCAGAGCGGAGCGTCTCGGAGCAGAGCGGAGCGGAGCGTCTCAGAGCGGAGCGTCTCAGAGCGGAGCGTCTCAGAGCGGAGCGTCTCAGAGCGGAGCGTCTCAGAGCGTCTCAGAGCGGAGCGGAGCAGAGCGTCTCAGAGCAGAGCGTCTCAGAGCAGAGCGTCTCAGAGCGGAGCGGAGCAGAGCGTCTCAGAGCAGAGCGGAGCATCTCAGAGCAGAGCGGAGCGTCTGAGAGCGGAGCGGAGCAGAGCGTCTCAGAGCGGAGCGGAGCAGAGCGGAGCATCTCAGAGCGTCTCAGAGCAGAGCGTCTCAGAGCGGAGCGGAGCAGAGCAGAGCGTCTCAGAACGGAGCGGAGCAGAGCAGAGCGGAGCAGAGCGGAGCAGAGCGGAGCAGAGCAGAGCGTCTCAGAGCGGAGCAGTCTCAGAGCGGAGCGTCTCGGAGCAGAGCATCTCAGAGCAGAGCGGAGCGTCTGAGAGCGGAGCGGAGCAGAGCGTCTCAGAGCGGAGCGGAGCAGAGCGGAGCATCTCAGAGCTTCTCAGAGCAGAGCGGAGCATCTCAGAGCGTCTCAGAGCGGAGCGGAGCAGAGCGTCTCAGAGCAGAGCGGAGCAGAGTGCCTCAGAGCGGAACAGTCTCAGAGCGGAGCTTCTCGGAGCAGAGCGTCTCAGAGCAGAGCGTCTCAGAGCGGAGCGTCTCAGAGCGGAGCGGAGCAGAGCGTCTCAGAGCGGAGCGTCTCAGAGCAGAGCGTCTCAGAGCGGAGCGGAGCATATCAAAGCAGAGCGGAGCGTCTGAGAGCGGAGCGGAGCAGAGCGTCTCAGAGCGGAGCGGAGCAGAGCGGAGCATCTCAGAGCGTCTCAGAGCGGAGCGGAGCAGAGCGCCTCAGAGCGGAACAGTCTCAGAGCGGAGCGTCTCGGAGCAGAGCGTCTCAGAGCAGAGCGGAGCGGAGCGTCTCAGAGGGGAGCGTCTCAGAGCGGAGCGGAGCGGAGCGGAGCAGAGCGTCTCAGAGCAGAGCGTTTCAGAGCGGAGCGGAGCAGAGCGTCTCAGAGCAGAGCGGAGCATCTCAGAGCAGAGCGGAGCGTCTGAGAGCGGAGCGGAGCAGAGCGTCTCAGAGTGGAGCAGAGCAGAGCGGAGCATCTCAGAGCGTCTCAGAGCAGAGCGTCTCAGAGCGGAGCGGAGCAAAGCGTCTCAGAGCGGAGCGGAGCAGAGCGGAGCATCTCAGAGCGTCTCAGAGCGTCTCAGAGCAGAGCGTCTCAGAGCGGAGCGGAGCAGAGCGTCTCAGAGCGGAGCGGAGCATCTCAGAGCGTCTCAGAGCGGAGCGGAGCATCTCAGAGCGTCTCAGAGCGGAGCGTCTCAGAGCGGAGGGGAGCAGAGCGTCTCAGAGCGGAGCGTCTCAGATTAGAGCGTCTCAGAGCGGAGCGGAGCAGAGCGTCTCAGAGCAGAGCGTCTCAGAGCGGAGCGTCTCAGAGCGGAGCGGAGCAGAGCGTCTCAGAGCAGAGCGTCTCAGAGTGGAGCGTCTCAGAGCAGAGCAGAGCGTCGCAGAGCAGAGCGTCTCAGAGCGGAGCGTCTCAGAGCAGAGCATCTCAGAGCAGAGCGTCTCAGAGCAGAACGGAGCAGAGCGTCTCAGAGCGGAGCGGAGCAGAGCGTCTCAGAGCGGAGCGTCTCAGAGCGGAGCGTCTCAGAGCAGAGCGTCTCAGAGCGGAGCGGAGCAGAGCGTCTCAGAGCAGAAAGTCTCAGAGCGGAGCAGAGCGTCTCAGAGCGGAGCGGAGCAGAGCGTCTCAGAGCAGAGCGTCTCAGAGCAGAGCGGAGCGTCTCAGAGCAGAGCGTCTCAGAGCGGAGCGGAGCAGAGCGTCTCAGAGCGGAGCGTCTCAGAGCGGAGCGTCTCAGAGCGGAGCGGAGCAGAGCGTCTCAGAGCGGAGCGGAGCAGAGCGTCTCAGAGCAGAGCGTCTCAGAGCGGAGCGGAGCAGAGCGTCTCAGAGCGGAGCGTCTCAGAGTGGAGCGGAGCAGAGCGTCTCAGAGCAGAGCGGAGCGTCTCAGAGCAGAGCGTCTCAGAGCGGAGCGGAGCAGAGCGTCTCAGAGCGGAGCGGAGCAGAGCGTCTCAGAGCAGAGCGGAGCAGAGCGTCTCAGAGTACAGCGTCACAGAGCGGAGCGGAGCGTCTGAGAGCGGAGCGTCTCAGAGCGGAGCGGAGCATCTCAGAGCAGAGCGTCTCAGAGCGGAGCAGAGCGTCTCAGAGCAGAGTGTCTCAGAGCGAAGCGTCTCAGAGCGGAGCGTCTCAGAGCAGAGCGTCTCAGAGCGGAGCAGAGCGTCTCAGAGCAGAAAGTCTCAGAGCGGAGGGGAGCAGAGCGTCTCAGAGCGGAGCGTCTCAGATTAGAGCGTCTCAGAGCGGAGCGGAGCAGAGCGTCTCAGAGCAGAGCGTCTCAGAGCGGAGCGTCTCAGAGCGGAGCGGAGCAGAGCGTCTCAGAGCAGAGCGTCTCAGAGCGGAGCGTCTCAGAGCAGAGCAGAGCGTCGCAGAGCAGAGCGTCTCAGAGCGGAGCGTCTCAGAGCAGAGCATCTCAGAGCAGAGCGTCTCAGAGCAGAACGGAGCAGAGCGTCTCAGAGCGGAGCGGAGCAGAGCGTCTCAGAGCGGAGCGTCTCAGAGCGGAGCGTCTCAGAGCGGAGCGTCTCAGAGCAGAGCGTCTCAGAGCGGAGCGGAGCAGAGCGTCTCAGAGCAGAAAGTCTCAAAGCGGAGCGTCTCAGAGCGGAGCGGAGCAGAGCGTCTCAGAGCGGAGCGGAGCAGAGCGTCTCAGAGCAGAGCGTCTCAGAGCAGAGCGGAGCGTCTCAGAGCAGAGCGTCTCAGAGCGGAGCGGAGCAGAGCGTCTCAGAGCGGAGCGTCTCAGAGCGGAGCGTCTCAGAGCGGAGCGGAGCAGAGCGTCTCAGAGCGGAGCGGAGCAGAGCGTCTCAGAGCAGAGCGTCTCAGAGCAGAGCGGAGCAGAGCGTCTCAGAGCGGAGCGTCTCAGAGTGGAGCGGAGCAGAGCGTCTCAGAGCAGAGCGGAGCGTCTCAGAGCAGAGCGTCTCAGAGCGGAGCGGAGCAGAGCGTCTCAGAGCGGAGCGGAGCAGAGCGTCTCAGAGCGGAGCGGAGCAGAGCGTCTCAGAGCAGAGCGGAGCAGAGCGTCTCAGAGCAGAGCGGAGCATCTCAGAGCAAAGCGGAGCGTCTGAGAGCGGAGCGGAGCAGAGCGTCTCAGAATAGAGCGGAGCATCTCAGAGCAAAGCGGAGCGTCTGAGAGCGGAGCGGAGCAGAGCGTCTCAGAGCAGAGCGGAGCATCTCAGAGCAAAGCGGAGCGTCTGAGAGCGGAGCGTCTCAGAGCGGAGCGGAGCAGAGCGGAGCATCTCAGAGCGTCTCAGAGCAGAGCGTCTCGGAGCGGAGCGGAGCAGAGCGTCTCAGAGCAGAGCGGAGCGGAGCGTCTCAGAGCGGAGCAGTCTCAGAGCGGAGCGTCTCAGAGCAGAGCGTCTCAGAGCGGAGCAGTCTCAGAGCAGAGCGTCTCAGAGCAGAGCGTCTCAGAGCGGAACGTCTCAGAGCAGAGCGTCTCAGAGCGGAGCGTCTCAGAGCGGAGCAGTCTCAGAGCGGAGCGTCTCAGAGCGGAGCGGAGCGGAGCGGAGCGGAGCATCTCAGAGCGGAGCGGAGCAGAGCGTCTCAGAGCGGAGCAGAGCGGAGCATCTCAGAGCGGAGCATCTCAGAGCGGAGCGGAGCAGAGCGTCTCAGAGCGTCTCAGAGCGGAGCGGAGCAGAGCGTCTCAGAGCGGAGTAGAGCGGAGCATCTCAGAGCGGAGCATCTCAGAGCAGAGCGGAGCAGAGCAGAGCGTCTCAGAGCGGAGCAGTCTCAGAGCGGAGCGTCTCGGAGCAGAGCATCTCAGAGCAGAGCGGAGCGTCTGAGAGCGGAGCGGAGCAGAGCGTCTCAGAGCGGAGCATCTCAGAGCGGAGCGGAGCGGAGCAGAGCGTCTCAGAGCGGAGCGGAGCAGAGCGGAGCATCTCAGAGCGGAGCGGAGCAGAGCGTCTCAGAGCAGAGCGGAGCAGAGCGGAGCAGAGCAGAGCGGAGCGGAGCGGAGCAGATCGTCTCAGAGCAGAGTGGAGCATCTCAGAGCGGAGCATCTCAGAGCGTCTCAGAGCAGAGCGTCTCAGAGCGGAGCAGAGCAGAGCGTCTCAGAGTGGAGCGTCTCAGAGCAGAGCGTCTCAGAGCGGAGCAGAGCGTCTCAGAGCGTCTCAGAGCGTCTCAGAGCGTCTCAGAGCGGAGCAGAGCAGAGCAGAGCGTCTCAGAGCGGAGCAGTCTCAGAGCGGAGCGTCTCAGAGCAGAGCGGAGCGGAGCGTCTCAGAGCGGAGCAGAGCGTCTCAGAGCGGAGCGGAGCAGAGCGTCTCAGAGCAGAGCGTCACAGAGCGGAGCGGAGCGTCTGAGAGCGGAGCGTCTCAGAGCGGAGCGGAGCATCTCAGAGCGTCTCAGAGCGGAGCAGAGCAGAGCGTCTCAGAGCGGAGCGTCTCAGAGCAGAGCGTCTCAGAGCGGAGCAGAGCGTCTCAGAGCAGAGTGTCTCAGAGCGGAGCGTCTCAGAGCGGAGCATCACAGAGCGTCTCAGAGCAGAGCGTCTCAGAGCGGAGCAGAGCAGAGCGTCTCAGAGTGGAGCGTCTCAGAGCAGAGCGTCTCAGAGCGGAGCAGAGTGTCTCAGAGCGGAACGGAGCAGAGCGTCTCAGAGCGGAGCAGAGCAGAGCAGAGCCTCTCAGAGCGGAGCAGTCTCAGAGCGGAGCGTCTCAGAGCAGAGCGGAGCGGAGCGTCTCAGAGCGGAGCAGAGCGGAGCAGAGCGTCTCAGAGCGGAGCGGAGCAGAGCGTCTCAGAGCAAAGCGGAGCGTCTGAGAGCGGAGCGGAGCAGAGCGTCTCAGAGCAGAGCGGAGCATCTCAGAGCAAAGCGGAGCGTCTCAGAGCGGAGCAGTCTCAGAGCGGAGCGTCTCAGAGCAGAGCGGAGCGGAGCATCTCAGAGCGGAGCATCTCAGAGCAGAGCGGAGCAGAGCGGAGCGGAGCAGAGCGTCTCAGAGCGGAGCATCTCAGAGCGGAGCATCTCAGAGCGGAGCGGAGCAGAGCGTCTCAGAGCGTCTCAGAGCGGAGCGGAGCAGAGCGGAGCATCTCAGAGCGGAGCATCTCAGAGCAGAGCGGAGCAGAGCGGAGCAGAGCGGAGCAGAGCAGAGCGTCTCAGAGCGGAGCAGTCTCAGAGCGGAGCGTCTCGGAGCAGAGCATCTCAGAGCAGAGCGGAGCGTCTGAGAGCGGAGCGGAGCATCTCAGAGCGTCTCAGAGCGGAGCGGAGCATCTCAGAGCGTCTCAGAGCAGAGCGGAGCATCTCAGAGCGTCTCAGAGCGGAGCGGAGCATCTCAGAGCGTCTCAGAGCAGAGCGGAGCATCTCAGAGCGTCTCAGAGCGGAGCGGAGCATCTCAGAGCGTCTCAAAGCGGAGCGGAGCATCTCAGAGCGTCTCAGAGCAGAGCGGAGCATCTCAGAGCGTCTCGGAGCGGAGCAGAGCGCCTCAGAGCAGAGCGGAGCAGAGCGCCTCAGAGCGGAACAGTGTCAGAGCGGAGCGTCTCGGAGCAGAGCGTCTCAGAGCAGAGCGGAGCGGAGCGTCTCAGAGCGGAGCAGAGCGTCTCAGAGCGGAGCGGAGCAGAGCGTCTCAGAGTGTCTCAGAGCGGAGCATCTCAGAGCAGAGCGGAGCGTCTGAGAGCGGAGCGGAGCAGAGCGTCTCAGAGCGGAGCGGAGCAGAGCGGAGCATCTCAGAGCGTCTCAGAGCGGAGCGGAGCAGAGCGCCTCAGAGCGGAACAGTCTCAGAGCGGAGCGTCTCGGAGCAGAGCGGAGCGGAGCGTCTCAGAGCGGAGCGTCTCAGAGCGGAGCGTCTCAGAGCGGAGCGGAGCAGAGCGTCTCAGAGCGGAGCGGAGCAGAGCGTCTCAGAGCAGAGCGTCTCAGAGCAGAGCGTCTCAGAGCGGAGCGGAGCAGAGCGTCTCAGAGCAGAGCGGAGCATCTCAGAGCAGAGCGGAGCGTCTGAGAGCGGAGCGGAGCAGAGCGTCTCAGAGCGGAGCGGAGCAGAGCGGAGCATCTCAGAGCGTCTCAGAGCAGAGCGTCTCAGAGCGGAGCAGAGCAGAGCGTCTCAGAGCGGAGCGTCTCAGAGCAGAGCGTCTCAGAGCGGAGCAGAGCGTCTCAGAGCGGAGCGGAGCAGAGCGTCTCAGAGCGGAGCAGAGCAGAGCAGAGCGTCTCAGAGCGGAGCAGTCTCAGAGCGGAGCGTCTCAGAGCAGAGCGGAGCGGAGCGTCTCAGAGCGGAGCAGAGCGTCTCAGAGCGGAGCGGAGCAGAGCGTCTCAGAGCAGAGCGTCACAGAGCGGAGCGGAGCGTCTGAGAGCGGAGCGTCTCAGAGCGGAACGGAGCAGAGCGGAGCAGAGCGGAGCATCTCAGAGCGTCTCAGAGCGGAGCAGAGCAGAGCGTCTCAGAGCGGAGCGTCTCAGAGCAGAGCGTCTCAGAGCGGAGCAGAGCGTCTCAGAGCAGAGTGTCTCAGAGCGGAGCGTCTCAGAGCGGAGCGGAGCAGAGCGGAGCATCTCAGAGCGTCTCAGAGCAGAGCGTCTCAGAGCGGAGCAGAGCAGAGCGTCTCAGAGTGGAGCGTCTCAGAGCAGAGCGTCTCAGAGCGGAGCAGAGCGTCTCAGAGCGGAGCGGAGCAGAGCGTCTCAGAGCGGAGCAGAGCAGAGCAGAGCGTCTCAGAGCGGAGCAGTCTCAGAGCGGAGCGTCTCAGAGCAGAGCGGAGCGGAGCGTCTCAGAGCGGAGCAGAGCGTCTCAGAGCGGAGCGGAGCAGAGCGTCTCAGAGCAGAGCGTCACAGAGCGGAGCGGAGCGTCTGAGAGCGGAGCGTCTCAGAGCGGAGCGGAGCAGAGCGGAGCATCTCAGAGCGTCTCAGAGCAGAGCGTCTCAGAGCGGAGCGTCTCAGAGCAGAGCGTCTCAGAGCAGAGCGTCTCAGAGCGGAGCAGAGCGTCTCAGAACAGAGTGTCTCAGAGCGGAGCGTCTCAGAGCGGAGCGTCTCAGAGCAGAGCGTCTCAGAGCGGAGCGGAGCAGAGCGTCTCAGAGCAGAAAGTCTCAGAGCGGAGCGTCTCAGAGCGGAGCGGAGCAGAGCGTCTCAGAGCGGAGCGTCTCAGAGCGGAGCGTCTCAGAGCGGAGCGTCTCAGAGCGGAGCGTCTCAGAGCGTCTCAGAGCGGAGCAGAGCGTCTCAGAGCAGAGCGTCTCAGAGCGGAGCGGAGCAGAGCGTCTCAGAGCGGAGCGTCTCAGAGTGGAGCGGAGCAGAGCGTCTCAGAGCAGAGCGTCTCAGAGCGGAGCGTCTCAGAGCGGAGCGTCTCAGAGCGGAGCGTCTCAGAGCGGAGGGGAGCAGAGCGGAGCGTCTCAGAGCAGTCTCAGAGCGGAGCAGAGCGGAGCATCTCAGAGCGTCTCAGAGCGGAGCAGAGCAGAGCGTCTCAGAGCGGAGCAGAGCAGAGCGTCTCAGAGCGGAGCGTCTCAGAGCAGAGCGTCTCAGAGTGGAGCAGAGCGTCTCAGAGCAGAGTGTCTCAGAGCGGAGCGTCTCAGAGCGGAGCGGAGCAGAGCGGAGCATCTCAGAGCGTCTCAGAGCAGAGCGTCTCAGAGCGGAGCAGAGCAGAGCGTCTCAGAGCGGAGCGTCTCAGAGCAGAGCGTCTCAGAGCGGAGCGGAGCAGAGCGTCTCAGAGCGGAGCAGAGCAGAGCAGAGCAGAGCAGAGCGGAGCAGTCTCAGAGCGGAGCGTCTCAGAGCAGAGCGGAGCGGAGCAGAGCGTCTCAGAGCGGAGCAGTCTCAGAGCGGAGCGTCTCAGAGCAGAGCGGAGCGGAGCGGAGCGTCTCAGAGCGGAGCAGAGCGTCTCAGAGCGGAGCGGAGCAGAGCGTCTCAGAGCAGAGCGTCACAGAGTGTCTCAGAGCGGAGCGTCTCAGAGCGGAGCGTCTCAGAGCAGAGCGTCTCAGAGCGGAGCGGAGCAGAGCGTCTCAGAGCAGAAAGTCTCAGAGCGGAGCGTCTCAGAGCGGAGCGGAGCAGAGCGTCTCAGAGCAGAGCGTCTCAGAGCGGAGCGTCTCAGAGCGGAGCGTCTCAGAGCGGAGCGGAGCAGAGCGTCTCAGAGCAGAGCGTCTCAGAGCGGAGCGGAGCAGAGCGGAGCGGAGCAGAGCGTCTCAGAGCTGAGCGTCTCACAGTGGAGCGGAGCAGAGCGTCTCAGAGCAGAGCGTCTCAGAGCAGAGCGTCTCAGAGCAGAGCGTCTCAGAGCGGAGCGTCTCAGAGCGGAGGGGAGCAGAGCGTCTCAGAGCGGAGCGTCTCAGATTAGAGCGTCTCAGAGCGGAGCGGAGCAGAGCGTCTCAGAGCAGAGCGTCTCAGAGCGGAGCGTCTCACAGCGGAGCGTCTCAGAGCGGAGCAGAGCGTCTCAGAGCAGAGCGTCTCAGAGCGGAGCGTCTCAGAGCAGAGCAGAGCAGAGCAGAGCAGAGCGTCTCAGAGCGGAGCGTCTCAGAGCAGAGCGTCTCAGAGCAGAGCGTCTCAGAGCAGAACAGAGCAGAGCGTCTCAGAGCGGAGCGGAGCAGAGCGTCTCAGAGCGGAGCATCTCAGAGCGGAGCGGAGCAGAGCGTCTCAGAGCGGAGCGGAGCAGAGAGGAGCATCTCAGAGCGGAGCGGAGCAGAGCGGAGCGGAGCAGAGCGTCTCAGAGCGGAGCAGAGCGTCTCAGAGCGGAGCAGAGCGTCTCAGAGCGGAGCGTCTCAGAGCAGAGCGTCTCAGAGCGGAGCGTCTCAGAGCGGAGCGTCTCAGAGCAGTCTCAGAGCGGAGCAGAGCGGAGCATCTCAGAGCGTCTCAGAGCAGAGCGTCTCAGAGCGGAGCAGAGCAGAGCGTCTCAGAGCGGAGCAGAGCAGAGCGTCTCAGAGCGGAGCGTCTCAGAGCGGAGCAGTGCGTCTCAGAGCAGAGTGTCTCAGAGCGGAGCGTCTCAGAGCGGAGCGGAGCAGAGCGGAGCATCTCAGAGCGTCTCAGAGCAGCGCGTCTCAGAGCGGGGCAGAGCAGAGCGTCTCAGAGCGGAGCGTCTCAGAGCAGAGCGTCTCAGAGCGGAGCAGAGCGTCTCAGAGCGGAGCGGTGCAGAGCGTCTCAGAGCGGAGCAGAGCAGAGCAGAGCGTCTCAGAGCGGAGCAGTCTCAGAGCGGAGCGTCTCAGAGCAGAGCGGAGCGGAGCTTCTCAGAGCGGAGCAGAGCGTCTCAGAGCGGAGCGGAGCAGAGCGTCTCAGAGTAGAGCGTCACAGAGCGGAGCAGAGCGTCTCAGAGTACAGCGTCACAGAGCGGAGCGGAGCGTCTGAGAGCGGAGCGTCTCAGAGCGGAGCGGAGCATCTCAGAGCAGAGCGTCTCAGAGCGGAGCAGAGCGTCTCAGAGCAGAGTGTCTCAGAGCGAAGCGTCTCAGAGCGGAGCGTCTCAGAGCAGAGCGTCTCAGAGCGGAGCAGAGCGTCTCAGAGCAGAAAGTCTCAGAGCGGAGCGTCTCAGAGCGGAGCGGAGCAGAGCGTCTCAGAGCAGAGCGTCTCAGAGCGGAGCGTCTCAGAGCGGAGCGTCTCAGAGCGGAGCAGAGCGTCTCAGAGCGGAGCGGAGCAGAGCGGAGCAGAGCGTCTCAGAGCAGAGCGTCTCAGAGCGGAGCGGAGCAGAGCGTCTCAGAGCGGAGCGTCTCAGAGTGGAGCGGAGCAGAGCGTCTCAGAGCGTCTCAGAGCAGAGCGTCTCAGAGCAGAGCGTCTCAGAGCAGAGCGTCTCAGAGCGGAGCGTCTCAGAGCGGAGGGGAGCAGAGCGTCTCAGAGCGGAGCGTCTCAGATTAGAGCGTCTCAGAGCGGAGCGGAGCAGAGCGTCTCAGAGCAGAGCGTCTCAGAGCGGAGCGTCTCAGAGCGGAGCGGAGCAGAGCGTCTCAGAGCAGAGCGTCTCAGAGCGGAGCGTCTCAGAGCAGAGCAGAGCGTCGCAGAGCAGAGCGTCTCAGAGCGGAGCGTCTCAGAGCAGAGCATCTCAGAGCAGAGCGTCTCAGAGCAGAACGGAGCAGAGCGTCTCAGAGCGGAGCGGAGCAGAGCGTCTCAGAGCGGAGCGTCTCAGAGCGGAGCGTCTCAGAGCGGAGCGTCTCAGAGCAGAGCGTCTCAGAGCGGAGCGGAGCAGAGCGTCTCAGAGCAGAAAGTCTCAAAGCGGAGCGTCTCAGAGCGGAGCGGAGCAGAGCGTCTCAGAGCGGAGCGGAGCAGAGCGTCTCAGAGCAGAGCGTCTCAGAGCAGAGCGGAGCGTCTCAGAGCAGAGCGTCTCAGAGCGGAGCGGAGCAGAGCGTCTCAGAGCGGAGCGTCTCAGAGCGGAGCGTCTCAGAGCGGAGCGGAGCAGAGCGTCTCAGAGCGGAGCGTCTCAGAGCAGAGCGTCTCAGAGCGGAGCGTCTCAGAGCGGAGGGGAGCAGAGCGTCTCAGAGCGGAGCGTCTCAGATTAGAGCGTCTCAGAGCGGAGCGGAGCAGAGCGTCTCAGAGCAGAGCGTCTCAGAGCGGAGCGTCTCACAGCGGAGCGTCTCAGAGCGGAGCAGAGCGTCTCAGAGCAGAGCGTCTCAGAGCGGAGCGTCTCAGAGCAGAGCAGAGCAGAGCAGAGCAGAGCAGAGCGTCTCAGAGCGGAGCGTCTCAGAGCAGAGCGTCTCAGAGCAGAGCGTCTCAGAGCAGAACAGAGCAGAGCGTCTCAGAGCGGAGCGGAGCAGAGCGTCTCAGAGCGGAGCATCTCAGAGCGGAGCGGAGCAGAGCGTCTCAGAGCGGAGCGGAGCAGAGAGGAGCATCTCAGAGCGGAGCGGAGCAGAGCGGAGCGGAGCAGAGCGGAGCGGAGCAGAGCGTCTCAGAGCGGAGCAGAGCGTCTCAGAGCGGAGCAGAGCGTCTCAGAGCGGAGCGTCTCAGAGCAGAGCGTCTCAGAGCGGAGCGTCTCAGAGCGGAGCGTCTCAGAGCAGTCTCAGAGCGGAGCAGAGCGGAGCATCTCAGAGCGTCTCAGAGCAGAGCGTCTCAGAGCGGAGCAGAGCAGAGCGTCTCAGAGCGGAGCAGAGCAGAGCGTCTCAGAGCGGAGCGTCTCAGAGCGGAGCAGTGCGTCTCAGAGCAGAGTGTCTCAGAGCGGAGCGTCTCAGAGCGGAGCGGAGCAGAGCGGAGCATCTCAGAGCGTCTCAGAGCAGCGCGTCTCAGAGCGGGGCAGAGCAGAGCGTCTCAGAGCGGAGCGTCTCAGAGCAGAGCGTCTCAGAGCGGAGCAGAGCGTCTCAGAGCGGAGCGGTGCAGAGCGTCTCAGAGCGGAGCAGAGCAGAGCAGAGCGTCTCAGAGCGGAGCAGTCTCAGAGCGGAGCGTCTCAGAGCAGAGCGGAGCGGAGCTTCTCAGAGCGGAGCAGAGCGTCTCAGAGCGGAGCGGAGCAGAGCGTCTCAGAGTAGAGCGTCACAGAGCGGAGCAGAGCGTCTCAGAGTACAGCGTCACAGAGCGGAGCGGAGCGTCTGAGAGCGGAGCGTCTCAGAGCGGAGCGGAGCATCTCAGAGCAGAGCGTCTCAGAGCGGAGCAGAGCGTCTCAGAGCAGAGTGTCTCAGAGCGAAGCGTCTCAGAGCGGAGCGTCTCAGAGCAGAGCGTCTCAGAGCGGAGCAGAGCGTCTCAGAGCAGAAAGTCTCAGAGCGGAGCGTCTCAGAGCGGAGCGGAGCAGAGCGTCTCAGAGCGGAGCGGAGCAGAGCGTCTCAGAGCAGAGCGTCTCAGAGCGGAGCGTCTCAGAGCGGAGCGTCTCAGAGCGGAGCAGAGCGTCTCAGAGCGGAGCGGAGCAGAGCGGAGCAGAGCGTCTCAGAGCAGAGCGTCTCAGAGCGGAGCGGAGCAGAGCGTCTCAGAGCGGAGCGTCTCAGAGTGGAGCGGAGCAGAGCGTCTCAGAGCGTCTCAGAGCAGAGCGTCTCAGAGCAGAGCGTCTCAGAGCAGAGCGTCTCAGAGCGGAGCGTCTCAGAGCGGAGGGGAGCAGAGCGTCTCAGAGCGGAGCGTCTCAGATTAGAGCGTCTCAGAGCGGAGCGGAGCAGAGCGTCTCAGAGCAGAGCGTCTCAGAGCGGAGCGTCTCAGAGCGGAGCGGAGCAGAGCGTCTCAGAGCAGAGCGTCTCAGAGCGGAGCGTCTCAGAGCAGAGCAGAGCGTCGCAGAGCAGAGCGTCTCAGAGCGGAGCGTCTCAGAGCAGAGCATCTCAGAGCAGAGCGTCTCAGAGCAGAACGGAGCAGAGCGTCTCAGAGCGGAGCGGAGCAGAGCGTCTCAGAGCGGAGCGTCTCAGAGCGGAGCGTCTCAGAGCGGAGCGTCTCAGAGCAGAGCGTCTCAGAGCGGAGCGGAGCAGAGCGTCTCAGAGCAGAAAGTCTCAAAGCGGAGCGTCTCAGAGCGGAGCGGAGCAGAGCGTCTCAGAGCGGAGCGGAGCAGAGCGTCTCAGAGCAGAGCGTCTCAGAGCAGAGCGGAGCGTCTCAGAGCAGAGCGTCTCAGAGCGGAGCGGAGCAGAGCGTCTCAGAGCGGAGCGTCTCAGAGCGGAGCGTCTCAGAGCGGAGCGGAGCAGAGCGTCTCAGAGCGGAGCGGAGCAGAGCGTCTCAGAGCAGAGCGTCTCAGAGCAGAGCGGAGCAGAGCGTCTCAGAGCGGAGCGTCTCAGAGTGGAGCGGAGCAGAGCGTCTCAGAGCAGAGCGGAGCGTCTCAGAGCAGAGCGTCTCAGAGCGGAGCGGAGCAGAGCGTCTCAGAGCGGAGCGGAGCAGAGCGTCTCAGAGCGGAGCGGAGCAGAGCGTCTCAGAGCAGAGCGGAGCAGAGCGTCTCAGAGCAGAGCGGAGCATCTCAGAGCAAAGCGGAGCGTCTGAGAGCGGAGCGGAGCAGAGCGTCTCAGAATAGAGCGGAGCATCTCAGAGCAAAGCGGAGCGTCTGAGAGCGGAGCGGAGCAGAGCGTCTCAGAGCAGAGCGGAGCATCTCAGAGCAAAGCGGAGCGTCTGAGAGCGGAGCGTCTGAGAGCGGAGCGTCTCAGAGCGGAGCGGAGCAGAGCGGAGCATCTCAGAGCGTCTCAGAGCAGAGCGTCTCGGAGCGGAGCGGAGCAGAGCGTCTCAGAGCAGAGCGGAGCGGAGCGTCTCAGAGCGGAGCAGTCTCAGAGCGGAGCGTCTCAGAGCAGAGCGTCTCAGAGCGGAGCAGTCTCAGAGCAGAGCGTCTCAGAGCAGAGCGTCTCAGAGCGGAACGTCTCAGAGCAGAGCGTCTCAGAGCGGAGCGTCTCAGAGCGGAGCAGTCTCAGAGCGGAGCGTCTCAGAGCGGAGCGGAGCGGAGCGGAGCGGAGCATCTCAGAGCGGAGCGGAGCAGAGCGTCTCAGAGCGGAGCAGAGCGGAGCATCTCAGAGCGGAGCTTCTCAGAGCGGAGCGGAGCAGAGCGTCTCAGAGCGTCTCAGAGCGGAGCGGAGCAGAGCGTCTCAGAGCGGAGTAGAGCGGAGCATCTCAGAGCGGAGCATCTCAGAGCAGAGCGGAGCAGAGCAGAGCGTCTCAGAGCGGAGCAGTCTCAGAGCGGAGCGTCTCGGAGCAGAGCATCTCAGAGCAGAGCGGAGCGTCTGAGAGCGGAGCGGAGCAGAGCGTCTCAGAGCGGAGCATCTCAGAGCGGAGCATCTCAGAGCGGAGCGGAGCGGAGCAGAGCGTCTCAGAGCGGAGCGGAGCAGAGCGGAGCATCTCAGAGCGGAGCGGAGCAGAGCGTCTCAGAGCAGAGCGGAGCAGAGCGGAGCAGAGCAGAGCAGAGCGGAGCGGAGCGGAGCAGATCGTCTCAGAGCAGAGCGGAGCATCTCAGAGCGGAGCATCTCAGAGCGTCTCAGAGCAGAGCGTCTCAGAGCGGAGCAGAGCAGAGCGTCTCAGAGTGGAGCGTCTCAGAGCAGAGCGTCTCAGAGCGGAGCAGAGCGTCTCAGAGCGGAGCAGAGCGTCTCAGAGCGTCTCAGAGCGGAGCAGAGCAGAGCAGAGCGTCTCAGAGCGGAGCAGTCTCAGAGCGGAGCGTCTCAGAGCAGAGCGGAGCGGAGCGTCTCAGAGCGGAGCAGAGCGTCTCAGAGCGGAGCGGAGCAGAGCGTCTCAGAGCAGAGCGTCACAGAGCGGAGCGGAGCGTCTGAGAGCGGAGCGTCTCAGAGCGGAGCGGAGCATCTCAGAGCGTCTCAGAGCGGAGCAGAGCAGAGCGTCTCAGAGCGGAGCGTCTCAGAGCAGAGCGTCTCAGAGCGGAGCAGAGCGTCTCAGAGCAGAGTGTCTCAGAGCGGAGCGTCTCAGAGCGGAGCATCACAGAGCGTCTCAGAGCAGAGCGTCTCAGAGCGGAGCAGAGCAGAGCGTCTCAGAGTGGAGCGTCTCAGAGCAGAGCGTCTCAGAGCGGAGCAGAGTGTCTCAGAGCGGAGCGGAGCAGAGCGTCTCAGAGCAGAGCAGAGCAGAGCCTCTCAGAGCGGAGCAGTCTCAGAGCGGAGCGTCTCAGAGCAGAGCGGAGCGGAGCGTCTCAGAGCGGAGCAGAGCGTCTCAGAGCGGAGCGGAGCAGAGCGTCTCAGAGCAAAGCGGAGCGTCTGAGAGCGGAGCGGAGCAGAGCGTCTCAGAGCAGAGCGGAGCATCTCAGAGCAAAGCGGAGCGTCTCAGAGCGGAGCAGTCTCAGAGCGGAGCGTCTCAGAGCAGAGCGGAGCGGAGCATCTCAGAGCGGAGCATCTCAGAGCAGAGCGGAGCAGAGCGGAGCGGAGCAGAGCGTCTCAGAGCGGAGCATCTCAGAGCGGAGCATCTCAGAGCGGAGCGGAGCAGAGCGTCTCAGAGCGTCTCAGAGCGGAGCGGAGCAGAGCGGAGCATCTCAGAGCGGAGCATCTCAGAGCAGAGCGGAGCAGAGCGGAGCAGAGCGGAGCAGAGCAGAGCGTCTCAGAGCGGAGCAGTCTCAGAGCGGAGCGTCTCGGAGCAGAGCATCTCAGAGCAGAGCGGAGCGTCTGAGAGCGGAGCGGAGCATCTCAGAGCGTCTCAGAGCGGAGCGGAGCATCTCAGAGCGTCTCAGAGCAGAGCGGAGCATCTCAGAGCGTCTCAGAGCGGAGCGGAGCATCTCAGAGCGTCTCAGAGCAGAGCGGAGCATCTCAGAGCGTCTCAGAGCGGAGCGGAGCATCTCAGAGCGTCTCAAAGCGGAGCGGAGCATCTCAGAGCGTCTCAGAGCAGAGCGGAGCATCTCAGAGCGTCTCAGAGCGGAGCGGAGCAGAGCGCCTCAGAGCAGAGCGGAGCAGAGCGCCTCAGAGCGGAACAGTGTCAGAGCGGAGCGTCTCGGAGCAGAGCGTCTCAGAGCAGAGCGGAGCGGAGCGTCTCAGAGCGGAGCAGAGCATCTCAGAGCGGAGCGGAGCAGAGCGTCTCAGAGTGTCTCAGAGCGGAGCATCTCAGAGCAGAGCGGAGCGTCTGAGAGCGGAGCGGAGCAGAGCGTCTCAGAGCGGAGCGGAGCAGAGCGGAGCATCTCAGAGCGTCTCAGAGCGGAGCGGAGCAGAGCGCCTCAGAGCGGAACAGTCTCAGAGCGGAGCGTCTCGGAGCAGAGCGGAGCGGAGCGTCTCAGAGCGGAGCGTCTCAGAGCGGAGCGTCTCAGAGCGGAGCGTCTCAGAGCGTCTCAGAGCGGAGCGGAGCAGAGCGTCTCAGAGCAGAGCGTCTCAGAGCAGAGCGTCTCAGAGCGGAGCGGAGCAGAGCGTCTCAGAGCAGAGCATCTCAGAGCAGAGCGGAGCGTCTGAGAGCGGAGCGGAGCAGAGCGTCTCAGAGCGGAGCGGAGCAGAGCGGAGCATCTCAGAGCGTCTCAGAGCAGAGCGTCTCAGAGCGGAGCGGAGCAGAGCAGAGCGTCTCAGAACGGAGCGGAGCAGAGCAGAGCGGAGCAGAGCGGAGCAGAGCGGAGCAGAGCAGAGCGTCTCAGAGCGGAGCAGTCTCAGAGCGGAGCGTCTCGGAGCAGAGCATCTCAGAGCAGAGCGGAGCGTCTGAGAGCGGAGCGGAGCAGAGCGTCTCAGAGCGGAGCGGAGCAGAGCGGAGCATCTCAGAGCTTCTCAGAGCAGAGCGGAGCATCTCAGAGCGTCTCAGAGCGGAGCGGAGCAGAGCGTCTCAGAGCAGAGCGGAGCAGAGTGCCTCATAGCGGAACAGTCTCAGAGCGGAGCTTCTCGGAGCAGAGCGTCTCAGAGCAGAGCGTCTCAGAGCGGAGCGTCTCAGAGCGGAGCGGAGCAGAGCGTCTCAGAGCGGAGCGTCTCAGAGCAGAGCGTCTCAGAGCGGAGCGGAGCATATCAAAGCAGAGCGGAGCGTCTGAGAGCGGAGCGGAGCAGAGCGTCTCAGAGCGGAGCGGAGCAGAGCGGAGCATCTCAGAGCGTCTCAGAGCGGAGCGGAGCAGAGCGCCTCAGAGCGGAACAGTCTCAGAGCGGAGCGTCTCGGAGCAGAGCGTCTCAGAGCAGAGCGGAGCGGAGCGTCTCAGAGGGGAGCGTCTCAGAGCGGAGCGGAGCGGAGCAGAGCGTCTCAGAGCAGAGCGTTTCAGAGCGGAGCGGAGCAGAGCGTCTCAGAGCAGAGCGGAGCATCTCAGAGCAGAGCGGAGCGTCTGAGAGCGGAGCGGAGCAGAGCGTCTCAGAGTGGAGCAGAGCAGAGCGGAGCATCTCAGAGCGTCTCAGAGCAGAGCGTCTCAGAGCGGAGCGGAGCAAAGCGTCTCAGAGCGGAGCGGAGCAGAGCGGAGCATCTCAGAGCGTCTCAGAGCAGAGCGTCTCAGAGCGGAGCGGAGCAGAGCGTCTCAGAGCGGAGCGGAGCATCTCAGAGCGTCTCAGAGCGGAGCGGAGCATCTCAGAGCGTCTCAGAGCGGAGCGTCTCAGAGCGGAGGGGAGCAGAGCGTCTCAGAGCGGAGCGTCTCAGATTAGAGCGTCTCAGAGCGGAGCGGAGCAGAGCGTCTCAGAGCAGAGCGTCTCAGAGCGGAGCGTCTCAGAGCGGAGCGGAGCAGAGCGTCTCAGAGCAGAGCGTCTCAGAGTGGAGCGTCTCAGAGCAGAGCAGAGCGTCGCAGAGCAGAGCGTCTCAGAGCGGAGCGTCTCAGAGCAGAGCATCTCAGAGCAGAGCGTCTCAGAGCGGAGCGGAGCAGAGCGTCTCAGAGCGGAGCGGAGCAGAGCGTCTCAGAGCAGAGCGTCTCAGAGCGGAGCGGAGCAGAGCGTCTCAGAGCGGAGCGTCTCAGAGTGGAGCGGAGCAGAGCGTCTCAGAGCAGAGCGGAGCGTCTCAGAGCAGAGCGTCTCAGAGCGGAGCGGAGCAGAGCGTCTCAGAGCGGAGCGGAGCAGAGCGTCTCAGAGCAGAGCGGAGCAGAGCGTCTCAGAGTACAGCGTCACAGAGCGGAGCGGAGCGTCTGAGAGCGGAGCGTCTCAGAGCGGAGCGGAGCATCTCAGAGCAGAGCGTCTCAGAGCGGAGCAGAGCGTCTCAGAGCAGAGTGTCTCAGAGCGAAGCGTCTCAGAGCGGAGCGTCTCAGAGCAGAGCGTCTCAGAGCGGAGCAGAGCGTCTCAGAGCAGAAAGTCTCAGAGCGGAGCGTCTCAGAGCGGAGCGGAGCAGAGCGGAGCGGAGCAGAGCGGAGCGGAGCAGAGCGTCTCAGAGCAGAGCGTCTCAGAGCGGAGCGTCTCAGAGCGGAGCGTCTCAGAGCGGAGCAGAGCGTCTCAGAGCGGAGCGGAGCAGAGCGGAGCAGAGCGTCTCAGAGCAGAGCGTCTCAGAGCGGAGCGGAGCAGAGCGTCTCAGAGCGGAGCGTCTCAGAGTGGAGCGGAGCAGAGCGTCTCAGAGCGTCTCAGAGCAGAGCGTCTCAGAGCAGAGCGTCTCAGAGCAGAGCGTCTCAGAGCGGAGCGTCTCAGAGCGGAGGGGAGCAGAGCGTCTCAGAGCGGAGCGTCTCAGATTAGAGCGTCTCAGAGCGGAGCGGAGCAGAGCGTCTCAGAGCAGAGCGTCTCAGAGCGGAGCGTCTCAGAGCGGAGCGGAGCAGAGCGTCTCAGAGCAGAGCGTCTCAGAGCGGAGCGTCTCAGAGCAGAGCAGAGCGTCGCAGAGCAGAGCGTCTCAGAGCGGAGCGTCTCAGAGCAGAGCATCTCAGAGCAGAGCGTCTCAGAGCAGAACGGAGCAGAGCGTCTCAGAGCGGAGCGGAGCAGAGCGTCTCAGAGCGGAGCGTCTCAGAGCGGAGCGTCTCAGAGCGGAGCGTCTCAGAGCAGAGCGTCTCAGAGCGGAGCGGAGCAGAGCGTCTCAGAGCAGAAAGTCTCAAAGCGGAGCGTCTCAGAGCGGAGCGGAGCAGAGCGTCTCAGAGCGGAGCAGAGCGTCTCAGAGCGGAGCAGAGCGTCTCAGAGCGGAGCGTCTCAGAGCAGAGCGTCTCAGAGCGGAGCGTCTCAGAGCGGAGCGTCTCAGAGCAGTCTCAGAGCGGAGCAGAGCGGAGCATCTCAGAGCGTCTCAGAGCAGAGCGTCTCAGAGCGGAGCAGAGCAGAGCGTCTCAGAGCGGAGCAGAGCAGAGCGTCTCAGAGCGGAGCGTCTCAGAGCGGAGCAGAGCGTCTCAGAGCAGAGTGTCTCAGAGCGGAGCGTCTCAGAGCGGAGCGGAGCAGAGCGGAGCATCTCAGAGCGTCTCAGAGCAGCGCGTCTCAGAGCGGAGCGGAGCATCTCAGAGCAGAGCGTCTCAGAGCGGAGCAGAGCGTCTCAGAGCAGAGTGTCTCAGAGCGAAGCGTCTCAGAGCGGAGCGTCTCAGAGCAGAGCGTCTCAGAGCGGAGCAGAGCGTCTCAGAGCAGAAAGTCTCAGAGCGGAGCGTCTCAGAGCGGAGCGGAGCAGAGCGTCTCAGAGCGGAGCGGAGCAGAGCGTCTCAGAGCAGAGCGTCTCAGAGCGGAGCGTCTCAGAGCGGAGCGTCTCAGAGCGGAGCAGAGCGTCTCAGAGCGGAGCGGAGCAGAGCGGAGCAGAGCGTCTCAGAGCAGAGCGTCTCAGAGCGGAGCGGAGCAGAGCGTCTCAGAGCGGAGCGTCTCAGAGTGGAGCGGAGCAGAGCGTCTCAGAGCGTCTCAGAGCAGAGCGTCTCAGAGCAGAGCGTCTCAGAGCAGAGCGTCTCAGAGCGGAGCGTCTCAGAGCGGAGGGGAGCAGAGCGTCTCAGAGCGGAGCGTCTCAGATTAGAGCGTCTCAGAGCGGAGCGGAGCAGAGCGTCTCAGAGCAGAGCGTCTCAGAGCGGAGCGTCTCAGAGCGGAGCGGAGCAGAGCGTCTCAGAGCAGAGCGTCTCAGAGCGGAGCGTCTCAGAGCAGAGCAGAGCGTCGCAGAGCAGAGCGTCTCAGAGCGGAGCGTCTCAGAGCAGAGCATCTCAGAGCAGAGCGTCTCAGAGCAGAACGGAGCAGAGCGTCTCAGAGCGGAGCGGAGCAGAGCGTCTCAGAGCGGAGCGTCTCAGAGCGGAGCGTCTCAGAGCGGAGCGTCTCAGAGCAGAGCGTCTCAGAGCGGAGCGGAGCAGAGCGTCTCAGAGCAGAAAGTCTCAAAGCGGAGCGTCTCAGAGCGGAGCGGAGCAGAGCGTCTCAGAGCGGAGCGGAGCAGAGCGTCTCAGAGCAGAGCGTCTCAGAGCAGAGCGGAGCGTCTCAGAGCAGAGCGTCTCAGAGCGGAGCGGAGCAGAGCGTCTCAGAGCGGAGCGTCTCAGAGCGGAGCGTCTCAGAGCGGAGCGGAGCAGAGCGTCTCAGAGCGGAGCGGAGCAGAGCGTCTCAGAGCAGAGCGTCTCAGAGCAGAGCGGAGCAGAGCGTCTCAGAGCGGAGCGTCTCAGAGTGGAGCGGAGCAGAGCGTCTCAGAGCAGAGCGGAGCGTCTCAGAGCAGAGCGTCTCAGAGCGGAGCGGAGCAGAGCGTCTCAGAGCGGAGCGGAGCAGAGCGTCTCAGAGCGGAGCGGAGCAGAGCGTCTCAGAGCAGAGCGGAGCAGAGCGTCTCAGAGCAGAGCGGAGCATCTCAGAGCAAAGCGGAGCGTCTGAGAGCGGAGCGGAGCAGAGCGTCTCAGAATAGAGCGGAGCATCTCAGAGCAAAGCGGAGCGTCTGAGAGCGGAGCGGAGCAGAGCGTCTCAGAGCAGAGCGGAGCATCTCAGAGCAAAGCGGAGCGTCTGAGAGCGGAGCGTCTCAGAGCGGAGCGGAGCAGAGCGGAGCATCTCAGAGCGTCTCAGAGCAGAGCGTCTCGGAGCGGAGCGGAGCAGAGCGTCTCAGAGCAGAGCGGAGCGGAGCGTCTCAGAGCGGAGCAGTCTCAGAGCGGAGCGTCTCAGAGCAGAGCGTCTCAGAGCGGAGCAGTCTCAGAGCAGAGCGTCTCAGAGCAGAGCGTCTCAGAGCGGAACATCTCAGAGCAGAGCGTCTCAGAGCGGAGCGTCTCAGAGCGGAGCAGTCTCAGAGCGGAGCGTCTCAGAGCGGAGCGGAGCGGAGCGGAGCGGAGCATCTCAGAGCGGAGCGGAGCAGAGCGTCTCAGAGCGGAGCAGAGCGGAGCATCTCAGAGCGGAGCATCTCAGAGCGGAGCGGAGCAGAGCGTCTCAGAGCGTCTCAGAGCGGAGCGGAGCAGAGCGTCTCAGAGCGGAGTAGAGCGGAGCATCTCAGAGCGGAGCATCTCAGAGCAGAGCGGAGCAGAGCAGAGCGTCTCAGAGCGGAGCAGTCTCAGAGCGGAGCGTCTCGGAGCAGAGCATCTCAGAGCAGAGCGGAGCGTCTGAGAGCGGAGCGGAGCAGAGCGTCTCAGAGCGGAGCATCTCAGAGCGGAGCATCTCAGAGCGGAGCGGAGCGGAGCAGAGCGTCTCAGAGCGGAGCGGAGCAGAGCGTCTCAGAGCAGAGCGTCTCAGAGCGGAGCAGAGCAGAGCGTCTCAGAGTGGAGCGTCTCAGAGCAGAGCGTCTCAGAGCGGAGCAGAGCGTCTCAGAGCGGAGCAGAGCGTCTCAGAGCGTCTCAGAGCGGAGCAGAGCAGAGCAGAGCGTCTCAGAGCGGAGCAGTCTCAGAGCGGAGCGTCTCAGAGCAGAGCGGAGCGGAGCGTCTCAGAGCGGAGCAGAGCGTCTCAGAGCGGAGCGGAGCAGAGCGTCTCAGAGCAGAGCGTCACAGAGCGGAGCGGAGCGTCTGAGAGCGGAGCGTCTCAGAGCGGAGCGGAGCATCTCAGAGCGTCTCAGAGCGGAGCAGAGCAGAGCGTCTCAGAGCGGAGCGTCTCAGAGCAGAGCGTCTCAGAGCGGAGCAGAGCGTCTCAGAGCAGAGTGTCTCAGAGCGGAGCGTCTCAGAGCGGAGCATCACAGAGCGTCTCAGAGCAGAGCGTCTCAGAGCGGAGCAGAGCAGAGCGTCTCAGAGTGGAGCGTCTCAGAGCAGAGCGTCTCAGAGCGGAGCAGAGTTTCTCAGAGCGGAGCGGAGCAGAGCGTCTCAGAGCAGAGCAGAGCAGAGCCTCTCAGAGCGGAGCAGTCTCAGAGCGGAGCGTCTCAGAGCAGAGCGGAGCGGAGCGTCTCAGAGCGGAGCAGAGCGTCTCAGAGCGGAGCGGAGCAGAGCGTCTCAGAGCAAAGCGGAGCGTCTGAGAGCGGAGCGGAGCAGAGCGTCTCAGAGCAGAGCGGAGCATCTCAGAGCAAAGCGGAGCGTCTCAGAGCGGAGCAGTCTCAGAGCGGAGCGTCTCAGAGCAGAGCGGAGCGGAGCATCTCAGAGCGGAGCATCTCAGAGCAGAGCGGAGCAGAGCGGAGCGGAGCAGAGCGTCTCAGAGCGGAGCATCTCAGAGCGGAGCATCTCAGAGCGGAGCGGAGCAGAGCGTCTCAGAGCGTCTCAGAGCGGAGCGGAGCAGAGCGGAGCATCTCAGAGCGGAGCATCTCAGAGCAGAGCGGAGCAGAGCGGAGCAGAGCGGAGCAGAGCAGAGCGTCTCAGAGCGGAGCAGTCTCAGAGCGGAGCGTCTCGGAGCAGAGCATCTCAGAGCAGAGCGGAGCGTCTGAGAGCGGAGCGGAGCATCTCAGAGCGTCTCAGAGCGGAGCGGAGCATCTCAGAGCGTCTCAGAGCAGAGCGGAGCATCTCAGAGCGTCTCAGAGCGGAGCGGAGCATCTCAGAGCGTCTCAGAGCAGAGCGGAGCATCTCAGAGCGTCTCAGAGCGGAGCGGAGCATCTCAGAGCGTCTCAAAGCGGAGCGGAGCATCTCAGAGCGTCTCAGAGCAGAGCGGAGCATCTCAGAGCGTCTCAGAGCGGAGCGGAGCAGAGCGCCTCAGAGCAGAGCGGAGCAGAGCGCCTCAGAGCGGAACAGTGTGAGAGCGGAGCGTCTCGGAGCAGAGCGTCTCAGAGCAGAGCGGAGCGGAGCGTCTCAGAGCGGAGCAGAGCATCTCAGAGCGGAGCGGAGCAGAGCGTCTCAGAGTGTCTCAGAGCGGAGCATCTCAGAGCAGAGCGGAGCGTCTGAGAGCGGAGCGGAGCAGAGCGTCTCAGAGCGGAGCGGAGCAGAGCGGAGCATCTCAGAGCGTCTCAGAGCGGAGCGGAGCAGAGCGCCTCAGAGCGGAACAGTCTCAGAGCGGAGCGTCTCGGAGCAGAGCGGAGCGGAGCGTCTCAGAGCGGAGCGTCTCAGAGCGGAGCGTCTCAGAGCGGAGCGTCTCAGAGCGTCTCAGAGCGGAGCGGAGCAGAGCGTCTCAGAGCAGAGCGTCTCAGAGCAGAGCGTCTCAGAGCGGAGCGGAGCAGAGCGTCTCAGAGCAGAGCGGAGCATCTCAGAGCAGAGCGGAGCGTCTGAGAGCGGAGCGGAGCAGAGCGTCTCAGAGCGGAGCGGAGCAGAGCGGAGCATCTCAGAGCGTCTCAGAGCAGAGCGTCTCAGAGCGGAGCGGAGCAGAGCAGAGCGTCTCAGAACGGAGCGGAGCTGAGCAGAGCGGAGCAGAGCGGAGCAGAGCGGAGCAGAGCAGAGCGTCTCAGAGCGGAGCAGTCTCAGAGCGGAGCGTCTCGGAGCAGAGCATCTCAGAGCAGAGCGGAGCGTCTGAGAGCGGAGCGGAGCAGAGCGTCTCAGAGCGGAGCGGAGCAGAGCGGAGCATCTCAGAGCTTCTCAGAGCAGAGCGGAGCATCTCAGAGCGTCTCAGAGCGGAGCGGAGCAGAGCGTCTCAGAGCAGAGCGGAGCAGAGTGCCTCATAGCGGAACAGTCTCAGAGCGGAGCTTCTCGGAGCAGAGCGTCTCAGAGCAGAGCGTCTCAGAGCGGAGCGTCTCAGAGCGGAGCGGAGCAGAGCGTCTCAGAGCGGAGCGTCTCAGAGCAGAGCGTCTCAGAGCGGAGCGGAGCATATCAAAGCAGAGCGGAGCGTCTGAGAGCGGAGCGGAGCAGAGCGTCTCAGAGCGGAGCGGAGCAGAGCGGAGCATCTCAGAGCGTCTCAGAGCGGAGCGGAGCAGAGCGCCTCAGAGCGGAACAGTCTCAGAGCGGAGCGTCTCGGAGCAGAGCGTCTCAGAGCAGAGCGGAGCGGAGCGTCTCAGAGGGGAGCGTCTCAGAGCGGAGCGGAGCGGAGCGGAGCAGAGCGTCTCAGAGCAGAGCGTTTCAGAGCGGAGCGGAGCAGAGCGTCTCAGAGCAGAGCGGAGCATCTCAGAGCAGAGCGGAGCGTCTGAGAGCGGAGCGGAGCAGAGCGTCTCAGAGTGGAGCAGAGCAGAGCGGAGCATCTCAGAGCGTCTCAGAGCAGAGCGTCTCAGAGCGGAGCGGAGCAAAGCGTCTCAGAGCGGAGCGGAGCAGAGCGGAGCATCTCAGAGCGTCTCAGAGCAGAGCGTCTCAGAGCGGAGCGGAGCAGAGCGTCTCAGAGCGGAGCGGAGCATCTCAGAGCGTCTCAGAGCGGAGCGGAGCATCTCAGAGCGTCTCAGAGCGGAGCGTCTCAGAGCGGAGGGGAGCAGAGCGTCTCAGAGCGGAGCGTCTCAGATTAGAGCGTCTCAGAGCGGAGCGGAGCAGAGCGTCTCAGAGCAGAGCGTCTCAGAGCGGAGCGTCTCAGAGCGGAGCGGAGCAGAGCGTCTCAGAGCAGAGCGTCTCAGAGCAGAGCGTCTCAGAGTGGAGCGTCTCAGAGCAGAGCAGAGCGTCGCAGAGCAGAGCGTCTCAGAGTGGAGCGTCTCAGAGCAGAGCATCTCAGAGCAGAGCGTCTCAGAGCAGAACGGAGCAGAGCGTCTCAGAGCGGAGCGGAGCAGAGCGTCTCAGAGCGGAGCGTCTCAGAGCGGAGCGTCTCAGAGCAGAGCGTCTCAGAGCGGAGCGGAGCAGAGCGTCTCAGAGCAGAAAGTCTCAGAGCGGAGCAGAGCGTCTCAGAGCGGAGCGGAGCAGAGCGTCTCAGAGCAGAGCGTCTCAGAGCAGAGCGGAGCGTCTCAGAGCAGAGCGTCTCAGAGCGGAGCGGAGCAGAGCGTCTCAGAGCGGAGCGTCTCAGAGCGGAGCGGAGCAGAGCGTCTCAGAGCGGAGCGGAGCAGAGCGTCTCAGAGCAGAGCGTCTCAGAGCGGAGCGGAGCAGAGCGTCTCAGAGCGGAGCGTCTCAGAGTGGAGCGGAGCAGAGCGTCTCAGAGCAGAGCGGAGCGTCTCAGAGCAGAGCGTCTCAGAGCGGAGCGGAGCAGAGCGTCTCAGAGCGGAGCGGAGCAGAGCGTCTCAGAGCAGAGCGGAGCAGAGCGTCTCAGAGTACAGCGTCACAGAGCGGAGCGGAGCGTCTGAGAGCGGAGCGTCTCAGAGCGGAGCGGAGCATCTCAGAGCAGAGCGTCTCAGAGCGGAGCAGAGCGTCTCAGAGCAGAGTGTCTCAGAGCGAAGCGTCTCAGAGCGGAGCGTCTCAGAGCAGAGCGTCTCAGAGCGGAGCAGAGCGTCTCAGAGCAGAAAGTCTCAGAGCGGAGCGTCTCAGAGCGGAGCGGAGCAGAGCGGAGCGGAGCAGAGCGGAGCGGAGCAGAGCGTCTCAGAGCAGAGCGTCTCAGAGCGGAGCGTCTCAGAGCGGAGCGTCTCAGAGCGGAGCAGAGCGTCTCAGAGCGGAGCGGAGCAGAGCGGAGCAGAGCGTCTCAGAGCAGAGCGTCTCAGAGCGGAGCGGAGCAGAGCGTCTCAGAGCGGAGCGTCTCAGAGTGGAGCGGAGCAGAGCGTCTCAGAGCGTCTCAGAGCAGAGCGTCTCAGAGCAGAGCGTCTCAGAGCAGAGCGTCTCAGAGCGGAGCGTCTCAGAGCGGAGGGGAGCAGAGCGTCTCAGAGCGGAGCGTCTCAGATTAGAGCGTCTCAGAGCGGAGCGGAGCAGAGCGTCTCAGAGCAGAGCGTCTCAGAGCGGAGCGTCTCAGAGCGGAGCGGAGCAGAGCGTCTCAGAGCAGAGCGTCTCAGAGCGGAGCGTCTCAGAGCAGAGCAGAGCGTCGCAGAGCAGAGCGTCTCAGAGCGGAGCGTCTCAGAGCAGAGCATCTCAGAGCAGAGCGTCTCAGAGCAGAACGGAGCAGAGCGTCTCAGAGCGGAGCGGAGCAGAGCGTCTCAGAGCGGAGCGTCTCAGAGCGGAGCGTCTCAGAGCGGAGCGTCTCAGAGCAGAGCGTCTCAGAGCGGAGCGGAGCAGAGCGTCTCAGAGCAGAAAGTCTCAAAGCGGAGCGTCTCAGAGCGGAGCGGAGCAGAGCGTCTCAGAGCGGAGCGGAGCAGAGCGTCTCAGAGCAGAGCGTCTCAGAGCAGAGCGGAGCGTCTCAGAGCAGAGCGTCTCAGAGCGGAGCGGAGCAGAGCGTCTCAGAGCGGAGCGTCTCAGAGCGGAGCGTCTCAGAGCGGAGCGGAGCAGAGCGTCTCAGAGCGGAGCGGAGCAGAGCGTCTCAGAGCAGAGCGTCTCAGAGCAGAGCGGAGCAGAGCGTCTCAGAGCGGAGCGTCTCAGAGTGGAGCGGAGCAGAGCGTCTCAGAGCAGAGCGGAGCGTCTCAGAGCAGAGCGTCTCAGAGCGGAGCGGAGCAGAGCGTCTCAGAGCGGAGCGGAGCAGAGCGTCTCAGAGCGGAGCGGAGCAGAGCGTCTCAGAGCAGAGCGGAGCAGAGCGTCTCAGAGCAGAGCGGAGCATCTCAGAGCAAAGCGGAGCGTCTGAGAGCGGAGCGGAGCAGAGCGTCTCAGAATAGAGCGGAGCATCTCAGAGCAAAGCGGAGCGTCTGAGAGCGGAGCGGAGCAGAGCGTCTCAGAGCAGAGCGGAGCATCTCAGAGCAAAGCGGAGCGTCTGAGAGCGGAGCGTCTCAGAGCGGAGCGGAGCAGAGCGGAGCATCTCAGAGCGTCTCAGAGCAGAGCGTCTCGGAGCGGAGCGGAGCAGAGCGTCTCAGAGCAGAGCGGAGCGGAGCGTCTCAGAGCGGAGCAGTCTCAGAGCGGAGCGTCTCAGAGCAGAGCGTCTCAGAGCGGAGCAGTCTCAGAGCAGAGCGTCTCAGAGCAGAGCGTCTCAGAGCGGAACGTCTCAGAGCAGAGCGTCTCAGAGCGGAGCGTCTCAGAGCGGAGCAGTCTCAGAGCGGAGCGTCTCAGAGCGGAGCGGAGCGGAGCGGAGCGGAGCATCTCAGAGCGGAGCGGAGCAGAGCGTCTCAGAGCGTCTCAGAGCGGAGCATCTCAGAGCGGAGCATCTCAGAGCGGAGCGGAGCAGAGCGTCTCAGAGCGTCTCAGAGCGGAGCGGAGCAGAGCGTCTCAGAGCGGAGTAGAGCGGAGCATCTCAGAGCGGAGCATCTCAGAGCAGAGCGGAGCAGAGCGTCTCAGAGCGGAGCAGTCTCAGAGCGGAGCGTCTCGGAGCAGAGCATCTCAGAGCAGAGCGGAGCGTCTGAGAGCGGAGCGGAGCAGAGCGTCTCAGAGCGGAGCATCTCAGAGCGGAGCGGAGCGGAGCAGAGCGGAGCAGAGCGTCTCAGAGCGGAGCGGAGCAGAGCGGAGCATCTCAGAGCGGAGCATCTCAGAGCGTCTCAGAGCAGAGCGTCTCAGAGCGGAGCAGAGCAGAGCGTCTCAGAGTGGAGCGTCTCAGAGCAGAGCGTCTCAGAGCGGAGCAGAGCGTCTCAGAGCGGAGCAGAGCGTCTCAGAGCGTCTCAGAGCGGAGCAGAGCAGAGCAGAGCGTCTCAGAGCGGAGCAGTCTCAGAGCGGAGCGTCTCAGAGCAGAGCGGAGCGGAGCGTCTCAGAGCGGAGCAGAGCGTCTCAGAGCGGAGCGGAGCAGAGCGTCTCAGAGCAGAGCGTCACAGAGCGGAGCGGAGCGTCTGAGAGCGGAGCGTCTCAGAGCGGAGCGGAGCATCTCAGAGCGTCTCAGAGCGGAGCAGAGCAGAGCGTCTCAGAGCGGAGCGTCTCAGAGCAGAGCGTCTCAGAGCGGAGCAGAGCGTCTCAGAGCAGAGTGTCTCAGAGCGGAGCGTCTCAGAGCGGAGCATCACAGAGCGTCTCAGAGCAGAGCGTCTCAGAGCGGAGCAGAGCAGAGCGTCTCAGAGTGGAGCGTCTCAGAGCAGAGCGTCTCAGAGCGGAGCAGAGTGTCTCAGAGCGGAACGGAGCAGAGCGTCTCAGAGCGGAGCAGAGCAGAGCAGAGCCTCTCAGAGCGGAGCAGTCTCAGAGCGGAGCGTCTCAGAGCAGAGCGGAGCGGAGCGTCTCAGAGCGGAGCAGAGCGTCTCAGAGCGGAGCGGAGCAGAGCGTCTCAGAGCAAAGCGGAGCGTCTGAGAGCGGAGCGGAGCAGAGCGTCTCAGAGCAGAGCGGAGCATCTCAGAGCAAAGCGGAGCGTCTCAGAGCGGAGCAGTCTCAGAGCGGAGCGTCTCAGAGCAGAGCGGAGCGGAGCATCTCAGAGCGGAGCATCTCAGAGCAGAGCGGAGCAGAGCGGAGCGGAGCAGAGCGTCTCAGAGCGGAGCATCTCAGAGCGGAGCATCTCAGAGCGGAGCGGAGCAGAGCGTCTCAGAGCGTCTCAGAGCGGAGCGGAGCAGAGCGGAGCATCTCAGAGCGGAGCATCTCAGAGCAGAGCGGAGCAGAGCGGAGCAGAGCGGAGCAGAGCAGAGCGTCTCAGAGCGGAGCAGTCTCAGAGCGGAGCGTCTCGGAGCAGAGCATCTCAGAGCAGAGCGGAGCGTCTGAGAGCGGAGCGGAGCATCTCAGAGCGTCTCAGAGCGGAGCGGAGCATCTCAGAGCGTCTCAGAGCAGAGCGGAGCATCTCAGAGCGTCTCAGAGCGGAGCGGAGCATCTCAGAGCGTCTCAGAGCAGAGCGGAGCATCTCAGAGCGTCTCAGAGCGGAGCGGAGCATCTCAGAGCGTCTCAAAGCGGAGCGGAGCATCTCAGAGCGTCTCAGAGCAGAGCGGAGCATCTCAGAGCGTCTCGGAGCGGAGCAGAGCGCCTCAGAGCAGAGCGGAGCAGAGCGCCTCAGAGCGGAACAGTGTCAGAGCGGAGCGTCTCGGAGCAGAGCGTCTCAGAGCAGAGCGGAGCGGAGCGTCTCAGAGCGGAGCAGAGCGTCTCAGAGCGGAGCGGAGCAGAGCGTCTCAGAGTGTCTCAGAGCGGAGCATCTCAGAGCAGAGCGGAGCGTCTGAGAGCGGAGCGGAGCAGAGCGTCTCAGAGCGGAGTGGAGCAGAGCGGAGCATCTCAGAGCGTCTCAGAGCGGAGCGGAGCAGAGCGCCTCAGAGCGGAACAGTCTCAGAGCGGAGCGTCTCGGAGCAGAGCGGAGCGGAGCGTCTCAGAGCGGAGCGTCTCAGAGCGGAGCGTCTCAGAGCGGAGCGGAGCAGAGCGTCTCAGAGCGGAGCGGAGCAGAGCGTCTCAGAGCAGAGCGTCTCAGAGCAGAGCGTCTCAGAGCGGAGCGGAGCAGAGCGTCTCAGAGCAGAGCGGAGCATCTCAGAGCAGAGCGGAGCGTCTGAGAGCGGAGCGGAGCAGAGCGTCTCAGAGCGGAGCGGAGCAGAGCGGAGCATCTCAGAGCGTCTCAGAGCAGAGCGTCTCAGAGCGGAGCGGAGCAGAGCAGAGCGTCTCAGAACGGAGCGGAGCAGAGCAGAGCGGAGCAGAGCGGAGCAGAGCAGAGCGTCTCAGAGCGGAGCAGTCTCAGAGCGGAGCGTCTCGGAGCAGAGCATCTCAGAGCAGAGCGGAGCGTCTGAGAGCGGAGCGGAGCAGAGCGTCTCAGAGCGGAGCGGAGCAGAGCGGAGCATCTCAGAGCTTCTCAGAGCAGAGCGGAGCATCTCAGAGCGTCTCAGAGCGGAGCGGAGCAGAGCGTCTCAGAGCAGAGCGGAGCAGAGCGCCTCAGAGCGGAACAGTCTCAGAGCGGAGCGTCTCGGAGCAGAGCGTCTCAGAGCAGAGCGTCTCAGAGCGGAGCGTCTCAGAGCGGAGCGGAGCAGAGCGTCTCAGAGCGGAGCGGAGCAGAGCGTCTCAGAGCGGAGCGTCTCAGAGCAGAGCGTCTCAGAGCGGAGCGGAGCATATCAAAGCAGAGCGGAGCGTCTGAGAGCGGAGCGGAGCAGAGCGTCTCAGAGCGGAGCGGAGCAGAGCGGAGCATCTCAGAGCGTCTCAGAGCGGAGCGGAGCAGAGCGCCTCAGAGCGGAACAGTCTCAGAGCGGAGCGTCTCGGAGCAGAGCGTCTCAGAGCAGAGCGGAGCGGAGCGTCTCAGAGGGGAGCGTCTCAGAGCGGAGCGGAGCGGAGCGGAGCAGAGCGTCTCAGAGCAGAGCGTTTCAGAGCGGAGCGGAGCAGAGCGTCTCAGAGCAGAGCGGAGCATCTCAGAGCAGAGCGGAGCGTCTGAGAGCGGAGCGGAGCAGAGCGTCTCAGAGTGGAGCGGAGCAGAGCGGAGCATCTCAGAGCGTCTCAGAGCAGAGCGTCTCAGAGCGGAGCGGAGCAAAGCGTCTCAGAGCGGAGCGGAGCAGAGCGGAGCATCTCAGAGCGTCTCAGAGCAGAGCGTCTCAGAGCGGAGCGGAGCAGAGCGTCTCAGAGCGGAGCGGAGCATCTCAGAGCGTCTCAGAGCGGAGCGGAGCATCTCAGAGCGTCTCAGAGCGGAGCGTCTCAGAGCGGAGGGGAGCAGAGCGTCTCAGAGCGGAGCGTCTCAGATTAGAGCGTCTCAGAGCGGAGCGGAGCAGAGCGTCTCAGAGCAGAGCGTCTCAGAGCGGAGCGTCTCAGAGCGGAGCGGAGCAGAGCGTCTCAGAGCAGAGCGTCTCAGAGCGGAGCGTCTCAGAGCAGAGCAGAGCGTCGCAGAACAGAGCGTCTCAGAGCGGAGCGTCTCAGAGCAGAGCATCTCAGAGCAGAGCGTCTCAGAGCAGAACGGAGCAGAGCGTCTCAGAGCGGAGCGGAGCAGAGCGTCTCAGAGCGGAGCGTCTCAGAGCGGAGCGTCTCAGAGCGGAGCGTCTCAGAGCAGAGCGTCTCAGAGCGGAGCGGAGCAGAGCGTCTCAGAGCAGAAAGTCTCAAAGCGGAGCGTCTCAGAGCGGAGCGGAGCAGAGCATCTCAGAGCGGAGCGGAGCAGAGCGTCTCAGAGCAGAGCGTCTCAGAGCAGAGCGGAGCGTCTCAGAGCAGAGCGTCTCAGAGCGGAGCGGAGCAGAGCGGAGCAGAGCGTCTCAGAGCGGAGTAGAGCGGAGCATCTCAGAGCGGAGCATCTCAGAGCAGAACGGAGCAGAGCAGAGCGTCTCAGAGCGGAGCAGTTTCAGAGCGGAGCGTCTCGGAGCAGAGCATCTCAGAGCAGAGCGGAGCGTCTGAGAGCGGAGCGGAGCAGAGCGTCTCAGAGCGGAGCATCTCAGAGCGGAGCGGAGCGGAGCAGAGCGTCTCAGAGCGGAGCGGAGCATCTCAGAGCGGAGCGGAGCAGAGCGTCTCAGAGCAGAGCGGAGCAGAGCGGAGCAGAGCAGAGCGGAGCGGAGCAGATCGTCTGAGAGCAGAGCGGAGCATCTCAGAGCGGAGCATCTCAGAGCGGAGCATCTCAGAGCGTCTCAGAGCAGAGCGTCTCAGAGCGGAGCAGAGCAGAGCGTCTCAGAGCGGAGCGTCTCAGAGCAGAGCGTCTCAGAGCGGAGCAGAGCGTCTCAGAGCGGAGCGGAGCAGAGCGTCTCAGAGCGGAGCAGAGAAGAGCAGAGCGTCTCAGAGCGGAGCAGTCTCAGAGCGGAGCAGTCTCAGAGCGGAGCGTCTCAGAGCAGAGCGGAGCGGAGCGTCTCAGAGCGGAGCAGAGCGTCTCAGAGCGGAGCGGAGCAGAGCGTCTCAGAGCAGAGCGTCACAGAGCGGAGCGGAGCGTCTGAGAGCGGAGCGTCTCAGAGCGGAGCGGAGCATCTCAGAGCGTCTCAGAGCGGAGCAGAGCAGAGCGTCTCAGAGCGGAGCGTCTCAGAGCAGAGCGTCTCAGAGCGGAGCAGAGCGTCTCAGAGCAGAGTGTCTCAGAGCGGAGCGTCTCAGAGCGGAGCATCACAGAGCGTCTCAGAGCAGAGCGTCTCAGAGCGGAGCAGAGCAGAGCGTCTCAGAGTGGAGCGTCTCAGAGCAGAGCGTCTCAGAGCGGAGCAGAGCGTCTCAGAGCGGAGCGGAGCAGAGCGTCTCAGAGCGGAGCAGAGCAGAGCAGAGCGTCTCAGAGCGGAGCAGTCTCAGAGCGGAGCGTCTCAGAGCAGAGCGGAGCGGAGCGTCTCAGAGCGGAGCAGAGCGTCTCAGAGCGGAGCGGAGCAGAGCGTCTCAGAGCAAAGCGGAGCGTCTGAGAGCGGAGCGGAGCAGAGCGTCTCAGAGCAGAGCGGAGCATCTCAGAGCAAAGCGGAGCGTCTCAGAGCGGAGCAGTCTCAGAGCGGAGCGTCTCAGAGCAGAGCGGAGCGGAGCATCTCAGAGCGGAGCATCTCAGAGCAGAGCGGAGCGTCTCAGAGCGGAGCAGTCTCAGAGCGGAGCGTCTCAGAGCAGAGCGGAGCGGAGCATCTCAGAGCGGAGCATCTCAGAGCAGAGCGGAGCAGAGCGGAGCGGAGCAGAGCGTCTCAGAGCGGAGCATCTCAGAGCGGAGCATCTCAGAGCGGAGCGGAGCAGAGCGTCTCAGAGCGTCTCAGAGCGGAGCGGAGCAGAGCGGAGCATCTCAGAGCGGAGCATCTCAGAGCAGAGCGGAGCAGAGCAGAGCGTCTCAGAGCGGAGCAGTCTCAGAGCGGAGCGTCTCGGAGCAGAGCATCTCAGAGCAGAGCGGAGCGTCTGAGAGCGGAGCGGAGCATCTCAGAGCGTCTCAGAGCGGAGCGGAGCATCTCAGAGCGTCTCAGAGCAGAGCGGAGCATCTCAGAGCGTCTCAGAGCGGAGCGGAGCATCTCAGAGCGTCTCAAAGCGGAGCGGAGCATCTCAGAGCGTCTCAGAGCAGAGCGGAGCATCTCAGAGCGTCTCAGAGCGGAGCGGAGCAGAGCGCCTCAGAGCAGAGCGGAGCAGAACACCTCAGAGCGGAACAGTGTCAGAGCGGAGCGTCTCGGAGCAGAGCGTCTCAGAGCAGAGCGGAGCGGAGCGTCTCAGAGCGGAGCGGAGCAGAGCGTCTCAGAGCGGAGCGGAGCAGAGCGTCTCAGAGTGTCTCAGAGCGGAGCGGAGCATCTCAGAGCAGAGCGGAGCGTCTGAGAGCGGAGCGGAGCAGTGCGTCTCAGAGCGGAGCGGAGCAGAGCGGAGCATCTCAGAGCGTCTCAGAGCGCCTCAGAGCGGAACAGTCTCAGAGCGGAGCGTCTCGGAGCAGAGCGGAGCGGAGCGTCTCAGAGCGGAGCGTCTCAGAGCGGAGCGGAGCAGAGCGTCTCAGAGCAGAGCGTCTCAGAGCAGAGCGTCTCAGAGCGGAGCGGAGCAGAGCGTCTCAGAGCAGAGCGGAGCATCTCAGAGGAGAGCGGAGCGTCTGAGAGCGGAGCGGAGTAGAGCGTCTCAGAGCGGAGCGGAGCAGAGCGGAGCATCTCAGAGCGTCTCAGAGCAGAGCGTCTCAGAGCGGAGCGGAGCAGAGCAGAGCGTCTCAGAACGGAGCGGAGCAGAGCAGAGCGGAGCAGAGCGGAGCAGAGCGGAGCAGAGCAGAGCGTCTCAGAGCGGAGCAGTCTCAGAGCGGAGCGTCTCGGAGCAGAGCATCTCAGAGCAGAGCGGAGCGTCTGAGAGCGGAGCGGAGCAGAGCGTCTCAGAGCGGAGCGGAGCAGAGCGGAGCATCTCAGAGCTTCTCAGAGCAGAGCGGAGCATCTCAGAGCGTCTCAGAGCGGAGCGGAGCAGAGCGTCTCAGAGCAGAGCGGAGCAGAGCGCCTCAGAGCGGAACAGTCTCAGAGCGGAGCGTCTCGGAGCAGAGCGTCTCAGAGCAGAGCGGAGCGGAGCGTCTCAGAGCGGAGCGTCTCAGAGCGGAGCGGAGCAGAGCGTCTCAGAGCGGAGCGGAGCAGAGCGTCTCAGAGCAGAGCGTCTCAGAGCGGAGCGGAGCATATCAAAGCAGAGCGGAGCGTCTGAGAGCGGAGCGGAGCAGAGCGGAGCATCTCAGAGCGTCTCAGAGCAGAGCGGAACAGTCTCAGAGCGGAGCGTCTCGGAGCAGAGCGTCTCAGAGCAGAGCGGAGCGGAGCGTCTCAGAGGGGAGCGTCTCAGAGCGGAGCGGAGCGGAGCGGAGCAGAGCGTCTCAGAGCAGAGCGTTTCAGAGCGGAGCGGAGCAGAGCGTCTCAGAGCAGAGCGGAGCATCTCAGAGCAGAGCGGAGCGTCTGAGAGCGGAGCGGAGCAGAGCGTCTCAGAGTGGAGCGGAGCATCTCAGAGCGTCTCAGAGCAGAGCGTCTCAGAGCGGAGCGGAGCAAAGCGTCTCAGAGCGGAGCGGAGCAGAGCGGAGCATCTCAGAGCGTCTCAGAGCAGAGCGTCTCAGAGCGGAGCGGAGCAGAGCGTCTCAGAGCGGAGCGGAGCATCTCAGAGCGTCTCAGAGCGGAGCGGAGCAGAGCGTCTCAGAGCAGAGCGTCTCAGAGCGGAGCGGAGCAGAGCGTCTCAGAGCAGAGCGGAGCATCTCAGAGCAGAGCGGAGCGTCTGAGAGCGGAGCGGAGCAGAGCGTCTCAGAGCGGAGCGGAGCAGAGCGGAGCATCTCAGAGCGTCTCAGAGCAGAGCGTCTCAGAGCGGAGCGGAGCAGAGCAGAGCGTCTCAGAACGGAGCGGAGCGGAGCAGAGCGGAGCAGAGCGGAGCAGAGCAGAGCGTCTCAGAGCGGAGCAGTCTCAGAGCGGAGCGTCTCGGAGCAGAGCATCTCAGAGCAGAGCGGAGCGTCTGAGAGCGGAGCGGAGCAGAGCGTCTCAGAGCGGAGCGGAGCAGAGCGGAGCATCTCAGAGCTTCTCAGAGCAGAGCGGAGCATCTCAGAGCGTCTCAGAGCGGAGCGGAGCAGAGCGTCTCAGAGCAGAGCGGAGCAGAGCGCCTCAGAGCGGAACAGTCTCAGAGCGCAGCGTCTCGGAGCAGAGCGTCTCAGAGCAGAGCGTCTCAGAGCGGAGCGTCTCAGAGCGGAGCAGAGCAGAGCGTCTCAGAGCGGAGCGTCTCAGAGCAGAGCGTCTCAGAGCGGAGCGGAGCATATCAAAGCAGAGCGGAGCGTCTGAGAGCGGAGCGGAGCAGAGCGTCTCAGAGCGGAGCGGAGCAGAGCGGAGCATCTCAGAGCGTCTCAGAGCGGAGCGGAGCAGAGCGCCTCAGAGCGGAACAGTCTCAGAGCGGAGCGTCTCGGAGCAGAGCGTCTCAGAGCAGAGCGGAGCGGAGCGTCTCAGAGGGGAGCGTCTCAGAGCGGAGCGGAGCGGAGCGGAGCAGAGCGTCTCAGAGCAGAGCGTTTCAGAGCGGAGCGGAGCAGAGCGTCTCAGAGCAGAGCGGAGCATCTCAGAGCAGAGCGGAGCGTCTGAGAGCGGAGCGGAGCAGAGCGTCTCAGAGTGGAGCGGAGCAGAGCGGAGCATCTCAGAGCGTCTCAGAGCAGAGCGTCTCAGAGCGGAGCGGAGCAAAGCGTCTCAGAGCGGAGCGGAGCAGAGCGGAGCATCTCAGAGCGTCTCAGAGCAGAGCGTCTCAGAGCGGAGCGGAGCAGAGCGTCTCAGAGCGGAGCGGAGCATCTCAGAGCGTCTCAGAGCGGAGCGGAGCATCTCAGAGCGTCTCAGAGCGGAGCGTCTCAGAGCGGAGGAGAGCAGAGCGTCTCAGAGCGGAGCGTCTCAGATTAGAGCGTCTCAGAGCGGAGCGGAGCAGAGCGTCTCAGAGCAGAGCGTCTCAGAGCGGAGCGTCTCAGAGCGGAGCGGAGCAGAGCGTCTCAGAGCAGAGCGTCTCAGAGCGGAGCGTCTCAGAGCAGAGCAGAGCGTCGCAGAGCAGAGCGTCTCAGAGCGGAGCGTCTCAGAGCAGAGCATCTCAGAGCAGAGCGTCTCAGAGCAGAACGGAGCAGAGCGTCTCAGAGCGGAGCGGAGCAGAGCGTCTCAGAGCGGAGCGTCTCAGAGCGGAACGTCTCAGAGCGGAGCGTCTCAGAGCAGAGCGTCTCAGAGCGGAGCGGAGCAGAGCGTCTCAGAGCAGAAAGTCTCAAAGCGGAGCGTCTCAGAGCGGAGCGGAGCAGAGCGTCTCAGAGCGGAGCGGAGCAGAGCGTCTCAGAGCAGAGCGGAGCGTCTCAGAGCAGAGCGTCTCAGAGCGGAGCGGAGCAGAGCGTCTCAGAGCGGAGCGTCTCAGAGCGGAGCGTCTCAGAGCGGAGCGGAGCAGAGCGTCTCAGAGCGGAGCGGAGCAGAGCGTCTCAGAGCAGAGCGTCTCAGAGCGGAGCGGAGCAGAGCGTCTCAGAGCGGAGCGTCTCAGAGTGGAGCGGAGCAGAGCGTCTCAGAGCAGAGCGGAGCGTCTCAGAGCAGAGCGTCTCAGAGCGGAGCGTCTCAGAGCGGAGCGGAGCAGAGCGTCTCAGAGCAGAGCGTCTCAGAGCAGAGCGGAGCAGAGCGTCTCAGAGCAGAGCGGAGCATCTCAGAGCAAAGCGGAACGTCTGAGAGCGGAGCGGAGCAGAGCGTCTCAGAATAGAGCGGAGCATCTCAGAGCAAAGCGGAGCGTCTGAGAGCGGAGCGGAGCAGAGCGTCTCAGAGCAGAGCGGAGCATCTCAGAGCAAAGCGGAGCGTCAGATCTCAGAGCGTCTCAGAGCAGAGCGTCTCGGAGCGGAGCGGAGCAGAGCGTCTCAGAGCAGAGCGGAGCGGAGCGTCTCAGAGCGGAGCAGTCTCAGAGCGGAGCGTCTCAGAGCAGAGCGTCTCAGAGCGGAGCAGTCTCAGAGCAGAGCGGAGCAGAGCAGAGCGTCTCAGAGCGGAGCAGTCTCAGAGCGGAGCGTCTCGGAGCAGAGCATCTCAGAGCAGAGCGGAGCGTCTGAGAGCGGAGCGGAGCAGAGCGTCTCAGAGCGGAGCATCTCAGAGCGGAGCAGAGCGTCTCAGAGCGGAGCGGAGCAGAGCGGAGCATCTCAGAGCGGAGCGGAGCAGAGCGTCTCAGAGCAGAGCGGAGCAGAGCGGAGCAGAGCAGAGCGGAGCGGAGCAGATCGTCTCAGAGCAGAGCGGAGCATCTCAGAGCGGAGCATCTCAGAGCGGAGCATCTCAGAGCGTCTCAGAGCAGAGCGTCTCAGAGCGGAGCAGAGCAGAGCGTCTCAGAGCGGAGCGTCTCAGAGCAGAGCGTCTCAGAGCGGAGCAGAGCGTCTCAGAGCGGAGCGGAGCAGAGCGTCTCAGAGCGGAGCAGAGCAGAGCAGAGCGTCTCAGAGCGGAGCAGTCTCAGAGCGGAGCGTCTCAGAGCAGAGCGGAGCGGAGCGTCTCAGAGCGGAGCAGAGCGGAGCAGAGCGGAGCAGAGCGGAGCAGAGCGTCTCAGAGCGGAGCGGAGCAGAGCGTCTCAGAGCAGAGCGTCACAGAGCGGAGCGGAGCGTCTGAGAGCGGAGCGTCTCAGAGCGGAGCGGAGCATCTCAGAGCGTCTCAGAGCGGAGCAGAGCAGAGCGTCTCAGAGCGGAGCGTCTCAGAGCAGAGCGTCTCAGAGCGGAGCAGAGCGTCTCAGAGCAGAGTGTCTCAGAGCGGAGCGTCTCAGAGCGGAGCATCACAGAGCGTCTCAGAGCAGAGCGTCTCAGAGCGGAGCAGAGCAGAGCGTCTCAGAGTGGAGCGTCTCAGAGCAGAGCGTCTCAGAGCGGAGCAGAGCGTCTCAGAGCGGAGCGGAGCAGAGCGTCTCAGAGCGGAGCAGAGCAGAGCAGAGCGTCTCAGAGCGGAGCAGTCTCAGAGCGGAGCGTCTCAGAGCAGAGCGGAGCGGAGCGTCTCAGAGCGGAGCAGAGCGTCTCAGAGCGGAGCGGAGCAGAGCGTCTCAGAGCAAAGCGGAGCGTCTGAGAGCGGAGCGGAGCAGAGCGTCTCAGAGCAGAGCGGAGCATCTCAGAGCAAAGCGGAGCGTCTCAGAGCGGAGCAGTCTCAGAGCGGAGCGTCTCAGAGCAGAGCGGAGCGGAGCATCTCAGAGCGGAGCATCTCAGAGCAGAGCGGAGCGTCTCAGAGCGGAGCAGTCTCAGAGCGGAGCGTCTCAGAGCAGAGCGGAGCGGAGCATCTCAGAGCGGAGCATCTCAGAGCAGAGCGGAGCAGAGCGGAGCGGAGCAGAGCGGAGCGGAGCAGAGCGTCTCAGAGCGGAGCATCTCAGAGCGGAGCATCTCAGAGCGGAGCGGAGCAGAGCGTCTCAGAGCGTCTCAGAGCGGAGCGGAGCAGAGCGGAGCATCTCAGAGCGGAGCATCTCAGAGCAGAGCGGAGCAGAGCGGAGCAGAGCAGAGCGTCTCAGAGCGGAGCAGTCTCAGAGCGGAGCGTCTCGGAGCAGAGCATCTCAGAGCAGAGCGGAGCGTCTGAGAGCGGAGCGGAGCATCTCAGAGCGTCTCAGAGCGGAGCGGAGCATCTCAGAGCGTCTCAGAGCAGAGCGGAGCATCTCAGAGCGTCTCAGAGCGGAGCGGAGCATCTCAGAGCGTCTCAAAGCGGAGCGGAGCATCTCAGAGCGTCTCAGAGCAGAGCGGAGCATCTCAGAGCGTCTCAGAGCGGAGCGGAGCAGAGCGCCTCAGAGCAGAGCGGAGCAGAGCGCCTCAGAGCGGAACAGTGTCAGAGCGGAGCGTCTCGGAGCAGAGCGTCTCAGAGCAGAGCGGAGCGGAGCGTCTCAGAGCGGAGCGGAGCAGAGCGTCTCAGAGCGGAGCGGAGCAGAGCGTCTCAGAGTGTCTCAGAGCGGAGCGGAGCATCTCAGAGCAGAGCGGAGCGTCTGAGAGCGGAGCGGAGCAGAGCGTCTCAGAGCGGAGCGGAGCAGAGCGGAGCATCTCAGAGCGTCTCAGAGCGGAGCGGAGCAGAGCGCCTCAGAGCGGAACAGTCTCAGAGCGGAGCGTCTCGGAGCAGAGCGGAGCGGAGCGTCTCAGAGCGGAGCGTCTCAGAGCGGAGCGTCTCAGAGCGGAGCGGAGCAGAGCGTCTCAGAGCGGAGCGGAGCAGAGCGTCTCAGAGCAGAGCGTCTCAGAGCAGAGCGTCTCAGAGCGGAGCGGAGCAGAGCGTCTCAGAGCAGAGCGGAGCATCTCAGAGCAGAGCGGAGCGTCTGAGAGCGGAGCGGAGCAGAGCGTCTCAGAGCGGAGCGGAGCATCTCAGAGCGTCTCAGAGCAGAGCGTCTCAGAGCGGAGCGGAGCAGAGCAGAGCGTCTCAGAACGGAGCGGAGCAGAGCAGAGCGGAGCAGAGCGGAGCAGAGCGGAGCAGAGCAGAGCGTCTCAGAGCGGAGCAGTCTCAGAGCGGAGCGTCTCGGAGCAGAGCGGAGCGGAGCGTCTCAGAGCGGAGCGTCTCAGAGCGGAGCGGAGCAGAGCGTCTCAGAGCAGAGCGTCTCAGAGCAGAGCGTCTCAGAGCGGAGCGGAGCAGAGCGTCTCAGAGCAGAGCGGAGCATCTCAGAGGAGAGCGGAGCGTCTGAGAGCGGAGCGGAGTAGAGCGTCTCAGAGCGGAGCGGAGCAGAGCGGAGCATCTCAGAGCGTCTCAGAGCAGAGCGTCTCAGAGCGGAGCGGAGCAGAGCAGAGCGTCTCAGAACGGAGCGGAGCAGAGCAGAGCGGAGCAGAGCGGAGCAGAGCGGAGCAGAGCAGAGCGTCTCAGAGCGGAGCAGTCTCAGAGCGGAGCGTCTCGGAGCAGAGCATCTCAGAGCAGAGCGGAGCGTCTGAGAGCGGAGCGGAGCAGAGCGTCTCAGAGCGGAGCGGAGCAGAGCGGAGCATCTCAGAGCTTCTCAGAGCAGAGCGGAGCATCTCAGAGCGTCTCAGAGCGGAGCGGAGCAGAGCGTCTCAGAGCAGAGCGGAGCAGAGCGCCTCAGAGCGGAACAGTCTCAGAGCGGAGCGTCTCGGAGCAGAGCGTCTCAGAGCAGAGCGGAGCGGAGCGTCTCAGAGCGGAGCGTCTCAGAGCGGAGCGGAGCAGAGCGTCTCAGAGCGGAGCGGAGCAGAGCGTCTCAGAGCAGAGCGTCTCAGAGCGGAGCGGAGCATATCAAAGCAGAGCGGAGCGTCTGAGAGCGGAGCGGAGCAGAGCGGAGCATCTCAGAGCGTCTCAGAGCAGAGCGGAACAGTCTCAGAGCGGAGCGTCTCGGAGCAGAGCGTCTCAGAGCAGAGCGGAGCGGAGCGTCTCAGAGGGGAGCGTCTCAGAGCGGAGCGGAGCGGAGCGGAGCAGAGCGTCTCAGAGCAGAGCGTTTCAGAGCGGAGCGGAGCAGAGCGTCTCAGAGCAGAGCGGAGCATCTCAGAGCAGAGCGGAGCGTCTGAGAGCGGAGCGGAGCAGAGCGTCTCAGAGTGGAGCGGAGCATCTCAGAGCGTCTCAGAGCAGAGCGTCTCAGAGCGGAGCGGAGCAAAGCGTCTCAGAGCGGAGCGGAGCAGAGCGGAGCATCTCAGAGCGTCTCAGAGCAGAGCGTCTCAGAGCGGAGCGGAGCAGAGCGTCTCAGAGCGGAGCGGAGCATCTCAGAGCGTCTCAGAGCGGAGCGGAGCAGAGCGTCTCAGAGCAGAGCGTCTCAGAGCGGAGCGGAGCAGAGCGTCTCAGAGCAGAGCGGAGCATCTCAGAGCAGAGCGGAGCGTCTGAGAGCGGAGCGGAGCAGAGCGTCTCAGAGCGGAGCGGAGCAGAGCGGAGCATCTCAGAGCGTCTCAGAGCAGAGCGTCTCAGAGCGGAGCGGAGCAGAGCAGAGCGTCTCAGAACGGAGCGGAGCGGAGCAGAGCGGAGCAGAGCGGAGCAGAGCAGAGCGTCTCAGAGCGGAGCAGTCTCAGAGCGGAGCGTCTCGGAGCAGAGCATCTCAGAGCAGAGCGGAGCGTCTGAGAGCGGAGCGGAGCAGAGCGTCTCAGAGCGGAGCGGAGCAGAGCGGAGCATCTCAGAGCTTCTCAGAGCAGAGCGGAGCATCTCAGAGCGTCTCAGAGCGGAGCGGAGCAGAGCGTCTCAGAGCAGAGCGGAGCAGAGCGCCTCAGAGCGGAACAGTCTCAGAGCGCAGCGTCTCGGAGCAGAGCGTCTCAGAGCAGAGCGTCTCAGAGCGGAGCGTCTCAGAGCGGAGCAGAGCAGAGCGTCTCAGAGCGGAGCGTCTCAGAGCAGAGCGTCTCAGAGCGGAGCGGAGCATATCAAAGCAGAGCGGAGCGTCTGAGAGCGGAGCGGAGCAGAGCGTCTCAGAGCGGAGCGGAGCAGAGCGGAGCATCTCAGAGCGTCTCAGAGCGGAGCGGAGCAGAGCGCCTCAGAGCGGAACAGTCTCAGAGCGGAGCGTCTCGGAGCAGAGCGTCTCAGAGCAGAGCGGAGCGGAGCGTCTCAGAGGGGAGCGTCTCAGAGCGGAGCGGAGCGGAGCGGAGCAGAGCGTCTCAGAGCAGAGCGTTTCAGAGCGGAGCGGAGCAGAGCGTCTCAGAGCAGAGCGGAGCATCTCAGAGCAGAGCGGAGCGTCTGAGAGCGGAGCGGAGCAGAGCGTCTCAGAGTGGAGCGGAGCAGAGCGGAGCATCTCAGAGCGTCTCAGAGCAGAGCGTCTCAGAGCGGAGCGGAGCAAAGCGTCTCAGAGCGGAGCGGAGCAGAGCGGAGCATCTCAGAGCGTCTCAGAGCAGAGCGTCTCAGAGCGGAGCGGAGCAGAGCGTCTCAGAGCGGAGCGGAGCATCTCAGAGCGTCTCAGAGCGGAGCGGAGCATCTCAGAGCGTCTCAGAGCGGAGCGTCTCAGAGCGGAGGAGAGCAGAGCGTCTCAGAGCGGAGCGTCTCAGATTAGAGCGTCTCAGAGCGGAGCGGAGCAGAGCGTCTCAGAGCAGAGCGTCTCAGAGCGGAGCGTCTCAGAGCGGAGCGGAGCAGAGCGTCTCAGAGCAGAGCGTCTCAGAGCGGAGCGTCTCAGAGCAGAGCAGAGCGTCGCAGAGCAGAGCGTCTCAGAGCGGAGCGTCTCAGAGCAGAGCATCTCAGAGCAGAGCGTCTCAGAGCAGAACGGAGCAGAGCGTCTCAGAGCGGAGCGGAGCAGAGCGTCTCAGAGCGGAGCGTCTCAGAGCGGAACGTCTCAGAGCGGAGCGTCTCAGAGCAGAGCGTCTCAGAGCGGAGCGGAGCAGAGCGTCTCAGAGCAGAAAGTCTCAAAGCGGAGCGTCTCAGAGCGGAGCGGAGCAGAGCGTCTCAGAGCGGAGCGGAGCAGAGCGTCTCAGAGCAGAGCGGAGCGTCTCAGAGCAGAGCGTCTCAGAGCGGAGCGGAGCAGAGCGTCTCAGAGCGGAGCGTCTCAGAGCGGAGCGTCTCAGAGCGGAGCGGAGCAGAGCGTCTCAGAGCGGAGCGGAGCAGAGCGTCTCAGAGCAGAGCGTCTCAGAGCGGAGCGGAGCAGAGCGTCTCAGAGCGGAGCGTCTCAGAGTGGAGCGGAGCAGAGCGTCTCAGAGCAGAGCGGAGCGTCTCAGAGCAGAGCGTCTCAGAGCGGAGCGTCTCAGAGCGGAGCGGAGCAGAGCGTCTCAGAGCAGAGCGTCTCAGAGCAGAGCGGAGCAGAGCGTCTCAGAGCAGAGCGGAGCATCTCAGAGCAAAGCGGAACGTCTGAGAGCGGAGCGGAGCAGAGCGTCTCAGAATAGAGCGGAGCATCTCAGAGCAAAGCGGAGCGTCTGAGAGCGGAGCGGAGCAGAGCGTCTCAGAGCAGAGCGGAGCATCTCAGAGCAAAGCGGAGCGTCTGAGAGCGGAGCGTCTCAGAGCGGAGCGGAGCAGAGCGGAGCATCTCAGAGCGTCTCAGAGCAGAGCGTCTCGGAGCGGAGCGGAGCAGAGCGTCTCAGAGCAGAGCGGAGCGGAGCGTCTCAGAGCGGAGCAGTCTCAGAGCGGAGCGTCTCAGAGCAGAGCGTCTCAGAGCGGAGCAGTCTCAGAGCAGAGCGTCTCAGAGCAGAGCGTCTCAGAGCGGAACGTCTCAGAGCAGAGCGTCTCAGAGCGGAGCGTCTCAGAGCGGAGCGTCTCAGAGCGTCTCAGAGCGGAGCAGTCTCAGAGCGGAGCGTCTCAGAGCGGAGCGGAGCGGAGCATCTCAGAGCGGAGCATCTCAGAGCGGAGCGGAGCAGAGCGTCTCAGAGCGTCTCAGAGCGGAGCGGAGCAGAGCGTCTCAGAGCGGAGTAGAGCGGAGCATCTCAGAGCGGAGCATCTCAGAGCAGAGCGGAGCAGAGCAGAGCGTCTCAGAGCGGAGCAGTCTCAGAGCGGAGCGTCTCGGAGCAGAGCATCTCAGAGCAGAGCGGAGCGTCTGAGAGCGGAGCGGAGCAGAGCGTCTCAGAGCGGAGCATCTCAGAGCGGAGCAGAGCGTCTCAGAGCGGAGCGGAGCAGAGCGGAGCATCTCAGAGCGGAGCGGAGCAGAGCGTCTCAGAGCAGAGCGGAGCAGAGCGGAGCAGAGCAGAGCGGAGCGGAGCAGATCGTCTCAGAGCAGAGCGGAGCATCTCAGAGCGGAGCATCTCAGAGCGGAGCATCTCAGAGCGTCTCAGAGCAGAGCGTCTCAGAGCGGAGCAGAGCAGAGCGTCTCAGAGCGGAGCGTCTCAGAGCAGAGCGTCTCAGAGCGGAGCAGAGCGTCTCAGAGCGGAGCGGAGCAGAGCGTCTCAGAGCGGAGCAGAGCAGAGCAGAGCGTCTCAGAGCGGAGCAGTCTCAGAGCGGAGCGTCTCAGAGCAGAGCGGAGCGGAGCGTCTCAGAGCGGAGCAGAGCGGAGCAGAGCGGAGCAGAGCGGAGCAGAGCGTCTCAGAGCGGAGCGGAGCAGAGCGTCTCAGAGCAGAGCGTCACAGAGCGGAGCGGAGCGTCTGAGAGCGGAGCGTCTCAGAGCGGAGCGGAGCATCTCAGAGCGTCTCAGAGCGGAGCAGAGCAGAGCGTCTCAGAGCGGAGCGTCTCAGAGCAGAGCGTCTCAGAGCGGAGCAGAGCGTCTCAGAGCAGAGTGTCTCAGAGCGGAGCGTCTCAGAGCGGAGCATCACAGAGCGTCTCAGAGCAGAGCGTCTCAGAGCGGAGCAGAGCAGAGCGTCTCAGAGTGGAGCGTCTCAGAGCAGAGCGTCTCAGAGCGGAGCAGAGCGTCTCAGAGCGGAGCGGAGCAGAGCGTCTCAGAGCGGAGCAGAGCAGAGCAGAGCGTCTCAGAGCGGAGCAGTCTCAGAGCGGAGCGTCTCAGAGCAGAGCGGAGCGGAGCGTCTCAGAGCGGAGCAGAGCGTCTCAGAGCGGAGCGGAGCAGAGCGTCTCAGAGCAAAGCGGAGCGTCTGAGAGCGGAGCGGAGCAGAGCGTCTCAGAGCAGAGCGGAGCATCTCAGAGCAAAGCGGAGCGTCTCAGAGCGGAGCAGTCTCAGAGCGGAGCGTCTCAGAGCAGAGCGGAGCGGAGCATCTCAGAGCGGAGCATCTCAGAGCAGAGCGGAGCGTCTCAGAGCGGAGCAGTCTCAGAGCGGAGCGTCTCAGAGCAGAGCGGAGCGGAGCATCTCAGAGCGGAGCATCTCAGAGCAGAGCGGAGCAGAGCGGAGCGGAGCAGAGCGGAGCGGAGCAGAGCGTCTCAGAGCGGAGCATCTCAGAGCGGAGCATCTCAGAGCGGAGCGGAGCAGAGCGTCTCAGAGCGTCTCAGAGCGGAGCGGAGCAGAGCGGAGCATCTCAGAGCGGAGCATCTCAGAGCAGAGCGGAGCAGAGCGGAGCAGAGCAGAGCGTCTCAGAGCGGAGCAGTCTCAGAGCGGAGCGTCTCGGAGCAGAGCATCTCAGAGCAGAGCGGAGCGTCTGAGAGCGGAGCGGAGCATCTCAGAGCGTCTCAGAGCGGAGCGGAGCATCTCAGAGCGTCTCAGAGCAGAGCGGAGCATCTCAGAGCGTCTCAGAGCGGAGCGGAGCATCTCAGAGCGTCTCAAAGCGGAGCGGAGCATCTCAGAGCGTCTCAGAGCAGAGCGGAGCATCTCAGAGCGTCTCAGAGCGGAGCGGAGCAGAGCGCCTCAGAGCAGAGCGGAGCAGAGCGCCTCAGAGCGGAACAGTGTCAGAGCGGAGCGTCTCGGAGCAGAGCGTCTCAGAGCAGAGCGGAGCGGAGCGTCTCAGAGCGGAGCGGAGCAGAGCGTCTCAGAGCGGAGCGGAGCAGAGCGTCTCAGAGTGTCTCAGAGCGGAGCGGAGCATCTCAGAGCAGAGCGGAGCGTCTGAGAGCGGAGCGGAGCAGAGCGTCTCAGAGCGGAGCGGAGCAGAGCGGAGCATCTCAGAGCGTCTCAGAGCGGAGCGGAGCAGAGCGCCTCAGAGCGGAACAGTCTCAGAGCGGAGCGTCTCGGAGCAGAGCGGAGCGGAGCGTCTCAGAGCGGAGCGTCTCAGAGCGGAGCGTCTCAGAGCGGAGCGGAGCAGAGCGTCTCAGAGCGGAGCGGAGCAGAGCGTCTCAGAGCAGAGCGTCTCAGAGCAGAGCGTCTCAGAGCGGAGCGGAGCAGAGCGTCTCAGAGCAGAGCGGAGCATCTCAGAGCAGAGCGGAGCGTCTGAGAGCGGAGCGGAGCAGAGCGTCTCAGAGCGGAGCGGAGCAGAGCGGAGCATCTCAGAGCGTCTCAGAGCAGAGCGTCTCAGAGCGGAGCGGAGCAGAGCAGAGCGTCTCAGAACGGAGCGGAGCAGAGCAGAGCGGAGCAGAGCGGAGCAGAGCGGAGCAGAGCAGAGCGTCTCAGAGCGGAGCAGTCTCAGAGCGGAGCGTCTCGGAGCAGAGCATCTCAGAGCAGAGCGGAGCGTCTGAGAGCGGAGCGGAGCAGAGCGTCTCAGAGCGGAGCGGAGCAGAGCGGAGCATCTCAGAGCTTCTCAGAGCAGAGCGGAGCATCTCAGAGCGTCTCAGAGCGGAGCGGAGCAGAGCGTCTCAGAGCAGAGCGCCTCAGAGCGGAACAGTCTCAGAGCGGAGCGTCTCGGAGCAGAGCGTCTCAGAGCAGAGCGGAGCGGAGCGTCTCAGAGCGGAGCGTCTCAGAGCGGAGCGGAGCAGAGCGTCTCAGAGCGGAGCGGAGCAGAGCGTCTCAGAGCGGAGCGGAGCATATCAAAGCAGAGCGGAGCGTCTGAGAGCGGAGCGGAGCAGAGCGTCTCAGAGCGGAGCGGAGCAGAGCGGAGCATCTCAGAGCGTCTCAGAGCGGAGCGGAGCAGAGCGCCTCAGAGCGGAACAGTCTCAGAGCGGAGCGTCTCGGAGCAGAGCGTCTCAGAGCAGAGCGGAGCGGAGCGTCTCAGAGGGGAGCGTCTCAGAGCGGAGCGGAGCGGAGCGGAGCAGAGCGTCTCAGAGCAGAGCGTTTCAGAGCGGAGCAGAGCGTCTCAGAGCAGAGCGGAGCATCTCAGAGCAGAGCGGAGCGTCTGAGAGCGGAGCGGAGCAGAGCGTCTCAGAGTGGAGCGGAGCAGAGCGGAGCATCTCAGAGCGTCTCAGAGCAAAGCGTCTCAGAGCGGAGCGGAGCAAAGCGTCTCAGAGCGGAGCGGAGCAGAGCGGAGCATCTCAGAGCGTCTCAGAGCAGAGCGTCTCAGAGCGGAGCGGAGCAGAGCGTCTCAGAGCGGAGCGGAGCATCTCAGAGCGTCTCAGAGCGGAGCGGAGCATCTCAGAGCGTCTCAGAGCGGAGCGGAGCATCTCAGAGCGTCTCAGAGCAGAGCGGAGCATCTCAGAGCGTCTCAGAGCGGAGCGGAGCAGAGCGCCTCAGAGCAGAACAGTCTCAGAGCGGAGCGTCTCGGAGCAGAGCGTCTCAGAGCGTCTCAGAGCAGAGCGTCTCAGAGCAGAGCGGAGCATCTCAGAGCAGAGCGGAGCGTCTGAGAGCGGAGCGGAGCAGAGCGTCTCAGAGCAGAGCGTCTCAGAGCGGAGCATCTCAGAGCGGAGCGGAGCAGAGCGTCTCAGAGCGGAGCGGAGCAGAGTGTCTCAGAGCGGAGCGGAGCAGATCGTCTCAGAGCAGAGCGGAGCATCTCAGAGCGGAGCAGAGCGTCTCAGAGCAGAGCGTCTCAGAGCAGAGCGTCTCAGAGCGGAGCGGAGCATCTCAGAGCGGAGCGTCTCAGAGCGGAGCGGAGCGTCTCAGAGCAGAGCGTCTCAGAGCAGAGCGGAGCGGAGCGTCTCAGAGCAGAGCGTCTCAGAGCGGAGCAGAGCGTCTCAGAACGGAGCGGAGCATCTCAGAGCGTCTCAGAGCGGAGCGGAGCAGAGCATCTCAGAGCGGAGCGGATCAGAGCGTCTCAGAGCGGAGCGTCTCAGAGCGGAGCACTCTCAGAGCGGAGCGGAGCAGAGCGGAGCGGAGCAGAGCGTCTCAGAGCGGAGCAGTCTCAGAGCGGAGCGTCTCAGAGCAGAGCGTCTCAGAGCGGAGCAGAGCGTCTCAGAGCGGAGCGGAGCAGAGCGTCTCAGAGCAGAGCGTCTCAGAGCGGAGCGTCTCAGAGCGGAGTGTCTCAGAGTGGAGCGTCTCAGAGCAGAGCGTCTCAGAGCGGAGCGTCTCAGAGCGGAGCGGAGCAGAGCGTCTCAGAGCGGAGCGTCTCAGAGCGGAGCGTCTCAGAGCAGAGCGTCTCAGAGCAGAGCGTCTCAGAGCAGAACGGAGCAGAGCGTCTCAGAGCGGAGCGGAGCAGAGCGTCTCAGAGCGGAGCATCTCAGAGCGGAGCATCTCAGAGCGGAGCGGAGCAGAGCGTCTCAGAGCGGAGCATCTCAGAGCGGAGCGGAGCAGAGCGTCTCAGAGCGTCTCAGAGCAGAGCGTCTCAGAGCGGAGCGTCTCAGAGCAGAGCGTCTCAGAGCAGAGCGGAGCGGAGCGTCTCAGAGCAGAGCGTCTCAGAGCAGAGCGGAGCGGAGCGTCTCAGAGCAGAGCGTCTCAGAGCAGAGCGGAGCATCTCAGAGCGTCTCAGAGCGGAGCGGAGCAGAGCGTCTCAGAGCAGAGCGTTTCAGAGCGGAGCGTCTCAGAGCGGAGCACTCTCAGCGGAGCAGAGCGTCTCAGAGCAGAGCGGAGCATCTCAGAGCGGAGCGTAGCAGAACGTCTCAGAGCGGAGCATCTCAGAGCGGAGCGGAGCAGAGCGTCTCAGAGCGGAGCGGAGCAGAGCGTCTCAGAGCGGAGCGGAGCATCTCAGAGCGGAGCGGAGCAGAGCGTCTCAGAGCGGAGCGGAGCAGAGCGGAGCGTCTCAGAGAGCGGAGCAGAGCATCTCAGAGCGGAGCGGAGCGGAGCGTCTCAGAGCGGAGCGGAGTGTGTATTTGGAGCGTGCGTGGGGTGTGTATTTGGAGCGTGCGTGGGGTGGGTATTTGGAGCGTGCGTGGGGTGGGTATTTGGAGCGTGCGCGGGGTGGGTATTTGGAGCGTGCGCGGGGTGGGTATTTGGAGCGTGCGCGGGGTGGGTATTTGGAGCGTGCGCGGGGTGGGTATTTGGAGCGTGCGCGGGGTGGGTATTTGGAGCGTGCGCGGGGTGGGTATTTGGAGCGTGCGCGGGGTGGGTATTTGGAGCGTGCGCGGGGTGGGTATTTGGAGCGTGCGCGGGGTGGGTATTTGGAGCGTGCGCGGGGTGGGTATTTGGAGCGTGCGCGGGGTGGGTATTTGGAGCGTGCGCGGGGTGGGTATTTGGAGCGTGCGCGGGGTGGGTATTTGGAGCGTGCGCGGGGTGGGTATTTGGAGCGTGCGCGGGGTGGGTATTTGGAGCGTGCGCGGGGTGGGTATTTGGAGCGTGCGCGGGGTGGGTATTTGGAGCGTGCGCGGGGTGGGTATTTGGAGCGTGCGCGGGGTGGGTATTTGGAGCGTGCGCGGGGTGGGTATTTGGAGCGTGCGCGGGGTGGGTATTTGGAGCGTGCGCGGGGTGGGTATTTGGAGCGTGCGCGGGGTGGGTATTTGGAGCGTGCGCGGGGTGGGTATTTGGAGCGTGCGCGGGGTGGGTATTTGGAGCGTGCGCGGGGTGGGTATTTGGAGCGTGCGCGGGGTGGGTATTTGGAGCGTGCGCGGGGTGGGTATTTGGAGCGTGCGCGGGGTGGGTATTTGGAGCGTGCGCGGGGTGGGTATTTGGAGCGTGCCTGGGGTGGGTATTTGGAGCGTGCGTGGGGTGGGTATTTGGAGCGTGCGTGGGGTGGGTATTTGGAGCGTGCGTGGGGTGGGTATTTGGAGCGTGCGTGGGGTGGGTATTTGGAGCGTGCCTGGGGTGGGTATTTGGAGCGTGCCTGGGGTGGGTATTTGGAGCGTGCCTGGGGTGGGTATTTGGAGCGTGCCTGGGGTGGGTATTTGGAGCGTGCCTGGGGTGGGTATTTGGAGCGTGCCTGGGGTGGGTATTTGGAGCGTGCGTGGGGTGGGTATTTGGAGCGTGCGTGGGGTGGGTATTTGGAGCGTGCGTGGGGTGGGTATTTGGAGCGTGCGTGGGGTGGGTATTTGGAGCGTGCGTGGGGTGGGTATTTGGAGCGTGCGTGGGGTGGGTATTTGGAGCGTGCGTGGGGTGGGTATTTGGAGCGTGCGTGGGGTGGGTATTTGGAGCGTGCGTGGGGTGGGTATTTGGAGCGTGCGTGGGGTGGGTATTTGGAGCGTGCGTGGGGTGGGTATTTGGAGCGTGCGTGGGGTGGGTATTTGGAGCGTGCGTGGGGTGGGTATTTGGAGCGTGCGTGGGGTGGGTATTTGGAGCGTGCGTGGGGTGGGTATTTGGAGCGTGCGTGGGGTGGGTATTTGGAGCGTGCGTGCGGTGGGTATTTGGAGCGTGCGTGGGGTGGGTATTTGGAGCGTGCGTGGGGTGGGTATTTGGAGCGTGCGTGGGGTGGGTATTTGGAGCGTGCGTGGGGTGGGTATTTGGAGCGTGCGTGGGGTGGGTATTTGGAGCGTGCGTGGGGTGGGTATTTGGAGCGTGCGTGGGGTGGGTATTTGGAGCGTGCGTGGGGTGGGTATTTGGAGCGTGCGTGGGGTGGGTATTTGGAGCGTGCGTGGGGTGGGTATTTGGAGCGTGCGTGGGGTGGGTATTTGGAGCGTGCGTGGGGTGGGTATTTGGAGCGTGCGTGGGGTGGGTATTTGGAGCGTGCGTGGGGTGGGTATTTGGAGCGTGCGTGGGGTGGGTATTTGGAGCGTGCGTGGGGTGGGTATTTGGAGCGTGCGTGGGGTGGGTATTTGGAGCGTGCGTGGGGTGGGTATTTGGAGCGTGCGTGGGGTGGGTATTTGGAGCGTGCGTGGGGTGGGTATTTGGAGCGTGCGTGGGGTGGGTATTTGGAGCGTGCGTGGGGTGTGTATTTGGAGCGTGCGTGGGGTGTGTATTTGGAGTGTGCGTGGGGTGTGTATTTGGAGCGTGCTTGGTGTGTGTATTTGGAGCGTGCGTGGGGTGTGTATTTGGAGCGTGCGTGGGGTGTGTATTTGGAGAGCGCCTCAGAGCGGAACAGTCTCAGAGCGGAGCGTCTCGGAGCAGAGCGTCTCAGAGCAGAGCGGAGCGGAGCGTCTCAGAGCGGAGCGGAGCAGAGCGTCTCAGAGCGGAGCGGAGCAGAGCGTCTCAGAGCAGAGCGTCTCAGAGCGGAGCGGAGCATCTCAGAGCAGAGCGGAGCGTATGAGAGCGGAGCGGAGCAGAGCGTCTCAGAGCGGAGCATCTCAGAGCGTCTCAGAGCGGAGCGGAGCAGAGCGCCTCAGAGCGGAACAGTCTCAGAGCGGAGCGTCTCAGAGCGGAGCGTCTCAGAGCGGAGCAGTCTCAGAGCGGAGCGTCTCAGAGCAGAGCGTCTCAGAGCGGAGCAGTCTCAGAGCGGAGCGTCTCAGAGCGGAGCGTCTAAAAATGGGAGGGGAAACTCAGGGATAGACAGTAATATTTCAAAGCACTGGTCAGGGTTCCCACACATTTTTACCTGGTCATTTTCAAAACTTTTCCATCACTTTTTCACCCTATTTCCAGGCCTATATCAATCGTATGGTGGCGATAATGAGGCTCTTACTCCATCAATGCCCCAAGACAGACCTCGAGCAAAGGCGTCACATGACAGAACAGATCTACAAGCTAACAACGTTTGTTCTTAGCTTGTAGATGTATTATTTTTGTTACGTGATGTTCTGTATAATAGGCAGCTCTCACGCAGCACTGCATTTTACCATGTTACATATTTCATGAAATGTTAGACATGTTTTTTATGAACAAAATCAATAGCCAAAAACTATGTATATCCAAACATCTTCCAAAACATTTGATGAATTCCAAACATTTTCCAGGCCTGGCAGACAGTTTTTCTCATTTCAAAATATATCCAGGAAATTCATGACCGTGGGAATCCTGTTATTAACTGTAAAAGTACATAAAGAAATACATTCCCGGTTGTCAGGGGCAAACACTCTAAGAGAAGTTGTCAAACAACATTTACCTGTATGTGGAATGGTCATTGTGAAAAATATATCAGTGAAAGATTATATCAAAAAGTAGCTTTTTGTTTAATTGAAAAAATATTTTACAGGGTAGATTGGGGTTCCCAGAGATGAAGAATTGACCCCAGAGATGAATTGCATCAAATGGGGGTCTGTGGCCTAGTGCACATAAAAATTAGTGCGTGGGGTGTGTATTTGGAGCGTGCGTGGGGTGTGTATTTGGAGAGCGCCTCAGAGCGGAACAGTCTCAGAGCGGAGCGTCTCGGAGCAGAGCGTCTCAGAGCAGAGCGGAGCGGAGCGTCTCAGAGCGGAGCGGAGCAGAGCGTCTCAGAGCGGAGCGGAGCAGAGCGTCTCAGAGCAGAGCGTCTCAGAGCGGAGCGGAGCATCTCAGAGCAGAGCGGAGCGTATGAGAGCGGAGCGGAGCAGAGCGTCTCAGAGCGGAGCATCTCAGAGCGTCTCAGAGCGGAGCGGAGCAGAGCGCCTCAGAGCGGAACAGTCTCAGAGCGGAGCGTCTCGGAGCAGAGCGTCTCAGAGCGTCTCAGAGCGGAGCGGAGCAGAGCGTCTCAGAGCGGAGCGGAGCAGAGCGTCTCAGAGCGGAGCGGAGCAGAGCGTCTCAGAGCAGAGCGTCTCAGAGCGGAGCGGAGCAGAGCGTCTCAGAGCAGAGCGGAGCATCTCAGAGCAGAGCGGAGCGTCTGAGAGCGGAGCGGAGCAGAGCGTCTCAGAGCGGAGCGGAGCAGAGCGGAGCATCTCAGAGCGTCTCAGAGCAGAGCGTCTCAGAGCTGAGCGGAGCAGAGCGTCTCAGAGCGGAGCGGAGCAGAGCGGAGCATCTCAGAGCGGAGCGTCTCGGAGCAGAGCGTCTCAGAGCGGAGCGGAGCAGAGCGGAGCATCTCAGAGCGGAGCGGAGCAGAGCGGAGCGGAGCAGAGCAGAGCGTCTCAGAGCGTCTCAGAGCAGAGCGTCTCAGAGCGGAGCGTCTCAGAGCGGAGCGTCTCAGAGCGTCTCAGAGCAGAGCGGAGCAGAGCGGAGCAGAGCGTCTCAGAGCTCTGAGACGCTCCGCTCTGAGACGCTCTGCTCTGAGACGCATCTCAGAGCGGAGCGGAGCGTCTCAGAGCGGAGCGTCTCAGAGCAGAGCGGAGCGTCTCAGAGCAGAGCGGAGCGTCTCAGAGCGGAGCGTCTCAGAGCAGAGCGTCTCAGAGCAGAGCAGTCTCAGAGCAGAGCAGTCTCAGAGCGGAGCGGAGCAGAGCGTCTCAGAGCGGAGCGTCTCAGAGCGGAGCAGTCTCAGAGCGGAGCGTCTCAGAGCAGAGCGTCTCAGAGCGGAGCAGTCTCAGAGCGGAGCGTCTCAGAGCGGAGCGTCTAAAAATGGGAGGGGAAACTCAGGGATAGACAGTAATATTTCAAAGCACTGGTCAGGGTTCCCACACATTTTTACCTGGTCATTTTCAAAACTTTTCCATCACTTTTTCACCCTATTTCCAGGCCTATATCAATCGTATGGTGGCGATAATGAGGCTCTTACTCCATCAATGCCCCAAGACAGACCTCGAGCAAAGGCGTCACATGACAGAACAGATCTACAAGCTAACAACGTTTGTTCTTAGCTTGTAGATGTATTATTTTTGTTACGTGATGTTCTGTATAATAGGCAGCTCTCACGCAGCACTGCATTTTACCATGTTACATATTTCATGAAATGTTAGACATGTTTTTTATGAACAAAATCAATAGCCAAAAACTATGTATATCCAAACATCTTCCAAAACATTTGATGAATTCCAAACATTTTCCAGGCCTGGCAGACAGTTTTTCTCATTTCAAAATATATCCAGGAAATTCATGACCGTGGGAATCCTGTTATTAACTGTAAAAGTACATAAAGAAATACATTCCCGGTTGTCAGGGGCAAACACTCTAAGAGAAGTTGTCAAACAACATTTACCTGTATGTGGAATGGTCATTGTGAAAAATATATCAGTGAAAGATTATATCAAAAAGTAGCTTTTTGTTTAATTGAAAAAATATTTTACAGGGTAGATTGGGGTTCCCAGAGATGAAGAATTGACCCCAGAGATGAATTGCATCAAATGGGGGTCTGTGGCCTAGTGCACATAAAAATTAGGGGGGGGGGGGGGGTCCTTGAAATTCAAAGGTTTGAGAATCACTGACCCGTACAGACAGTAGAATGGGTGTATGTGTACCTGTGGTCCAAACATGACAGCGGCGGGTGCTCCCATCACGTCCGTTCCGGGCATGCGGCGACGGATCTTCTTGCAGAACTGTCTGATGTCGGAGCAGGAGGTGTCCAGGTCCTTCGGCAGGATGCAGAGGCTGGAGCTCTCCTGACCGGCGGTCAGGAAGGCCCGCAGGCGAGCCGACTCCACTGCAACACAGTCCAGGCCACTCTGGATGAACTGAGACACACCCATGGATTAAAGCAAAATACAATCTCACGACTGAAAAAGGTTTGTATGACCAAGTCGTAATGTGTGATTTGTGAAACAGTCGCAGGCGCATTGAGAGCATAGGTGCGCAACATGATGCCATAGAAGACATGCTGGCTTCTATGGAATACAAATGACTGAAATCAGTCGTGGCGAGAACTTGAATCCATGCACACCAGGCACTTATTCTCTCTCTCCATTCCCCTGTATCTCAGGGGCGCCCACCCTCTAGAGCCTGGTTCTGCCCAAGGTTTCTTCCCAATAACCACATGAACCCAATTCTGGGGCAAACATTTGATGACAATGTATTTCAGTGTAGAGCGAAAACAGGAGTGGATCTAGAATAGAGTTCTTGGGAATCCAGTCAACTAAGTATAGGGTTTAAGTGGTTAAAAGGAGAGTTTTTTCCTTGCCACTGTTGCCAAATGTTCTCTCAGGGGGGAAACGTTGGGTCTCTGCTCTATATGTAAACTGTCTTGAGACAATTTGTTAAATTTGACTATAGTGCCAAATCACAACAGAATTTTAAAAAAATCACCAAATTACAAAATAAACCTCCTTAGTCTTATTTTGTTAGATCCGTTTGTCTTTACAGTTGCAGTGTACGTAGCTTGCTTTCGGCTTTAACGGGCAAGGGTGTGACCGCATTAAAGGTGCAGCAGACAGCAGCAAACGGTAACCGCCTTCCATTCTGACATCTCGCCACTCCGACTAGTGGCTTCCGCGTGCGGTTAGGGTTAGGTATAGGGTTCGTTAACATCGGAAAGGCGACATGTAACCCAGCAAACACCAACAAAAAATAAATAAAGACAAAATAAAATCACAAGGCGTTGAAATACCTTGATGTGGTCAGCCAGCTGCACGGTGCAGTCCTCTGTGTGCTCCGCCAGGTGGATGCTGTACAGATGCTGGAGGACACAACAGTAGTGAGTTACTTACAGACAAGTAACAAGCATGAATATGTTGAATGCGTATTAATGCAGACCGGGCACATGCACAGTTTTTTCATGGAGAGAGACACACACACACACACACACACACACACACACACACACAAGTGTGTGCATGTTTTAAATGCTAGATGGCAGCCTAGAGGTCCTGTATTGTTGTTACCTGGTAGTATTTGATGGCCTTGGTGAGTGGCTCCACTTGAATGGTCTCATCCAGCTGGTCTTTGTGCAGCAGGTCGATGAAGTAGTCCAGAGAGCGCTTGCCTCGTGGACGCTCATTTCAGAGTACAGCGTGCCCATCCTCTTAAACACCTCCACACTGCAGCCACTCATAGCCCTGGATGAGAGGAGGACATGACAATGGAACGACAGATAATGTTAGAAGTGGCGAGAGTGGAGAGACCGATAACGTTAAGGTTTTTGTGATACACAGGACGCTCAAAAGTAATGCATTAAGTGTGTTTTCAAACCAGTAGTGCGTTTGCTTTGTTCAGATTCAGGGACCAATATGATACAATGTTGCACTTTCCCTTGCAGCAAAAATAGCAGATTGTTGTGAGCTTGTAGAATTGCTAGTTTCACTATTCGTCATACGGTATGACGGTAAGTATGTAGGGCTTAAGTAGTTAACAGAGGACAAAACTTATAAACGAAATACGAGCGAGAAAAGTTGTCTCTCATTGGACTGAATTTTTATTGAAGATATTCAATACATTGGGAATAAAGGTGTTCAGTTCTGGATAGCAACATGGAGCATTACCAGAATCTTTTAATTTATTTGGAATCTTGTTATAAAGTTTTAGCATGGTGGGTATTCTCCAATGACAACATTCCCAATTTAGTCTCTCATGTGCGATAGTCACTCACGGTTCATATTTGTGCAGAGTGGCCTGCAGCAGGCCCAGGGAGTAGACCAGTCCTGAGGCGAAGCTGAGCTGCTCTCCACGGGATCCCCTCATCGCGGTTCCCTGCAGGGGGTCAACTCCGCCTGCAGGGGAAATGACACACGGACATGTTGGGAACAGGTGGTAAGCAGAGCCTGAGCGATACATCGGTTGGCTGCCGATGTGTCCCAATGTTTTACCACTTTCAACAGAGTGTCCCTATTTGGGCATTTTAAGTGAACATTAACAAACGTTTTCAAAACAATAACAAAAATAGTCGATCTACAAGCTCACGACACATTGTGAGCTTGTAGATAGGCTATTTCTGAAAATATATGAACAGGGCTTATGTTGTTAAATACATTAAGGACTCTCCAAAATCAGGATCAAACCCATGTGGCATTGGTCAGACTATTTTTTTTCGTTTTTTTGCAGATCACACACACCTTGCAGATGAGCCTTGGAATGAGCAGCAGCACCAGGATACAGTCGTGGTCTCCTCCATGGCGGAGGAAGGACTCAGGCATGAAGGCGGTGAGGAGGGACACCTGGCGGTTAGCCTGGCCCACCTCCATCTTCCTCAGTTCCATCTCGATGGCCTGGAAGACACACAGTCACGGTTGGGTATAGAAATTAGGAACCATATCCAAACTGCCAGGTACCCATGAAAATGAAGGAATCGGAATTGATAAATATCGTAATAATTTTAGGATCCAGAAATGATTATCCTAATTTTATGATATGATATTCATTACTCTTCTTAAACTTTTATTAATGTAAAACTTTTAGACTAAATGTCCATTGATGCCATTAACAAGAATTATGATCACGTAAGCCTAGTGCTCAGTTAAACTGGATACAACCTTTTCAAATCCATTTCTTTCCAGTATGGCTTGGCTTGAGTTTTGTGGTAGTGGTACCAAAGTGTCACTTTAGACATTTTATTGTCATTGGATTGATTAAAATCCCCATCAACTCCCGTTTAGGAATGCTTAGGAATGCGACGGAAAGTTATTTTCGGGGTAAACTATTCCTTTAAAATACCAAACGTAAAAGCGTCTCAGAGCAGAGCGTCTCAGAGCGGAGCGTCTCAGAGCGGAGCAGTCTCAGAGCGTCTCAGAGCGGAGCGTCTCAGAGCGGAGCGTCTCAGAGCGGAGCGTCTCGAGTGTCTCAGAGCGGAGCGGAGCAGAGCGTCTCAGAGCGGAGCGTCTCAGAGCGGAGCGGAGCATCTCAGAGCATCTCAGAGCGTCTCAGAGCGGAGCGTCTCAGAGCAGAGCGTCTCAGAGCGGAGCGGAGCGGAGCAGAGCGGAGCGTCTCAGAGCGGAGCGGAGCAGAGCGTCTCAGAGCAGAGCGTCTCAGAGCGGAGCGTCTCAGAGCGGAGCGTCTCAGAGCGTCTCAGAGCAGAGCGTCTCAGAGCGGAGCGTCTCAGAGCGTCTCAGAGCGGAGCAGAGCAGTCTCAGAGCGGAGCAGTCTCAGAGCGGAGCGGAGCGGAGCGTCTCAGAGCGGAGCGGAGCAGAGCGTCTCAGAGCAGAGCGTCTCAGAGCGGAGCGTCTCAGAGCAGAGCGTCTCAGAGCAGAGCGTCTCAGAGCAGAGCGTCTCAGAGCGGAGCAGAGCAGAGCGTCTCAGAGCGGAGCAGTCTCAGAGCGGAGCGTCTCAGAGCAGAACGTCTCAGAGCGGAGCAGAGCAGAGCGTCTCAGAGCGGAGCAGTCTCAGAGCGGAGCGTCTCAGAGCAGAGCGTTTCAGAGCGGAGCGGAGCAGAGCGTCTCAGAGCAGAGCGGAGCAGAGCGTCTCAGAGCAGAGCGTCTCAGAGCGGAGCGGAGCAGAGCGTCTCAGAGCGGAGCGTCTCAGAGCAGAGCGTCTCAGAGCAGAGCGTCTCAGAGCAGAACGGAGCAGAGCGTCTCAGAGCGGAGCGGAGCGGAGCAGAGCGTCTCAGAGCGGAGCATCTCAGAGCGGAGCGGAGCAGAGCGTCTCAGAGCGGAGCATCTCAGAGCGGAGCGGAGCAGAGTGTCTCAGAGCGGAGCGGAGCGATCGTCTCAGAGCAGAGCGGAGCATCTCAGAGCGGAGCGGAGCAGAGCGTCTCAGAGCAGAGCGTCTCAGAGCAGAGCGTCTCAGAGCGGAGCGGAGCATCTCAGAGCGGAGCGTCTCAGAGCGGAGCGGAGCGTCTCAGAGCAGAGCGTCTCAGAGCAGAGCGGAGCGGAGCGTCTCAGAGCAGAGCGTCTCAGAGCGGAGCAGAGCGTCTCAGAGCGGAGCGGAGCAGAGCGGAGCATCTCAGAGCGTCTCAGAGCGGAGCGGAGCAGAGCGTCTCAGAGCGGAGCGGAGCAGAGCGTCTCAGAGCGGAGCGTCTCAGAGCGGAGCACTCTCAGAGCGGAGCGGAGCAGAGCGTCTCAGAGCGGAGCAGTCTCAGAGCGGAGCGTCTCAGAGCAGAGCGTCTCAGAGCGGAGCAGAGCGTCTCAGAGCGGAGCGGAGCAGAGCGTCTCAGAGCAGAGCGTCTCAGAGCGGAGCGTCTCAGAGCGGAGTGTCTCAGAGCGGAGCGTCTCAGAGCAGAGCGTCTCAGAGCGGAGCGTCTCAGAGCGGAGCGGAGCAGAGCGTCTCAGAGCAGAGCGTCTCAGAGCAGAGCGTCTCAGAGCGGAGCGTCTCAGAGCAGAGCGTCTCAGAGCAGAGCGTCTCAGAGCAGAACGGAGCAGAGCGTCTCAGAGCGGAGCGGAGCAGAGCGTCTCAGAGCGGAGCATCTCAGAGCGGAGCATCTCAGAGCGGAGCGGAGCAGAGCGTTTCAGCGCGGAGCGGAGCAGAGCGTCTCAGAGCAGAGCGTCTCAGAACGGAGCGTCTCAGAGCAGAGCGTCTCAGAGCAGAGCGGAGCGGAGCGTCTCAGAGCAGAGCGTCTCAGAGCAGAGCGTCTCAGAGCAGAGCGGAGCATCTCAGAGCGTCTCAGAGCGGAGCGGAGCAGAGCGTCTCAGAGCAGAGCGTTTCAGAGCGGAGCGTCTCAGAGCGGAGCACTCTCAGCGGAGCAGAGCGTCTCAGAGCGGAGCGGAGCAGAGCGTCTCAGAGCAGAGCGTTTCAGAGCGGAGCGTCTCAGAGCGGAGCACTCTCAGCGGAGCAGAGCGTCTCAGAGCAGAGCGGAGCATCTCAGAGCGGAGCGGAGCAGAACGTCTCAGAGCGGAGCATCTCAGAGCGGAGCGGAGCAGAGCGGAGCAGAGCGTCTCAGAGCGGAGCGGAGCAGAGCGTCTCAGAGCGGAGCGGAGCAGAGCGTCTCAGAGCGGAGCGGAGCATCTCAGAGCGGACCGGAGCAGAGCGTCTCAGAGCGGAGCGGAGCAGAGCGGAGCGTCTCAGAGAGCGGAGCAGACCATCTCAGAGCGGAGCGGAGCGTCTCAGAGCGGAGCGGAGTGTGTATTTGGAGCGTGCGTGGGGTGGGTATTTGGAGCGTGCGTGGGGTGGGTATTTGGAGCGTGCGTGGGGTGGGTATTTGGAGCGTGCGTGGGGTGGGTATTTGGAGCGTGCGTGGGGTGGGTATTTGGAGCGTGCGTGGGGTGGGTATTTGGAGCGTGCGTGGGGTGGGTATTTGGAGCGTGCGTGGGGTGGGTATTTGGAGCGTGCGTGGGGTGGGTATTTGGAGCGTGCGTGGGGTGGGTATTTGGAGCGTGCGTGGGGTGGGTATTTGGAGCGTGCGTGGGGTGGGTATTTGGAGCGTGCGTGGGGTGGGTATTTGGAGCGTGCGTGGGGTGGGTATTTGGAGCGTGCGTGGGGTGGGTATTTGGAGCGTGCGTGGGGTGGGTATTTGGAGCGTGCGTGGGGTGGGTATTTGGAGCGTGCGTGGGGTGGGTATTTGGAGCGTGCGTGGGGTGGGTATTTGGAGCGTGCGTGGGGTGGGTATTTGGAGCGTGCGTGGGGTGGGTATTTGGAGCGTGCGTGGGGTGGGTATTTGGAGCGTGCGTGGGGTGGGTATTTGGAGCGTGCGTGGGGTGGGTATTTGGAGCGTGCGTGGGGTGGGTATTTGGAGCGTGCGTGGGGTGGGTATTTGGAGCGTGCGTGGGGTGGGTATTTGGAGCGTGCGTGGGGTGGGTATTTGGAGCGTGCGTGGGGTGGGTATTTGGAGCGTGCGTGGGGTGGGTATTTGGAGCGTGCGTGGAGTGGGTATTTGGAGCGTGCGTGGGGTGGGTATTTGGAGCGTGCGTGGGGTGGGTATTTGGAGCGTGCGTGGGGTGGGTATTTGGAGCGTGCGTGGGGTGGGTATTTGGAGCGTGCGTGGGGTGGGTATTTGGAGCGTGCGTGGGGTGGGTATTTGGAGCGTGCGTGGGGTGGGTATTTGGAGCGTGCGTGGGGTGGGTATTTGGAGCGTGCGTGGGGTGTGTATTTGGAGCGTGCGTGGGGTGTGTATTTGGAGCGTGCGTGGGGTGTGTATTTGGAGCGTGCTTGGTGTGTGTATTTGGAGCGTGCGTGGGGTGTGTATTTGGATCGTGCGTGGGGTGTGTATTTGGAGAGCGCCTCAGAGCGGAACAGTCTCAGAGCGGAGCGTCTCGGAGCAGAGCGTCTCAGAGCAGAGCGGAGCGGAGCGTCTCAGAGCGGAGCGGAGCAGAGCGTCTCAGAGCGGAGCGGAGCAGAGCGTCTCAGAGCAGAGCGTCTCAGAGCGGAGCGGAGCATCTCAGAGCAGAGCGGAGCGTCTGAGAGCGGAGCGGAGCAGAGCGTCTCAGAGCGGAGCATCTCAGAGCGTCTCAGAGCGGAGCGGAGCAGAGCGCCTCAGAGCGGAACAGTCTCAGAGCGGAGCGTCTCGGAGCAGAGCGTCTCAGAGCGTCTCAGAGCGGAGCGGAGCAGAGCGTCTCAGAGCGGAGCGGAGCAGAGCGTCTCAGAGCAGAACGTCTCAGAGCGGAGCGGAGCAGAGCGTCTCAGAGCAGAGCGGAGCATCTCAGAGCAGAGCGGAGCGTCTGAGAGCGGAGCGGAGCAGAGCGTCTCAGAGCGGAGCGGAGCAGAGCGGAGCATCTCAGAGCGTCTCAAAGCAGAGCGTCTCAGAGCTGAGCGGAGCAGAGCGTCTCAGAGCGGAGCGGAGCAGAGCGGAGCATCTCAGAGCGGAGCGTCTCGGAGCAGAGCGTCTCAGAGCGGAGCGGAGCAGAGCGGAGCATCTCAGAGCGGAGCGGAGCGGAGCAGAGCAGAGCGTCTCAGAGCGTCTCAGAGCAGAGCGTCTCAGAGCGGAGCGTCTCAGAGCGGAGCGTCTCAGAGCGTCTCAGAGCAGAGCGGAGCAGAGCGGAGCAGAGCGGAGCAGAGCGGAGCAGAGCGTCTCAGAGCTCTGAGACGCTCCGCTCTGAGACGCTCTGCTCTGAGACGCATCTCAGAGCGGAGCGGAGCGTCTCAGAGCGGAGCGGAGCGGAGCGTCTCAGAGCAGAGCGGAGCGTCTCAGAGCGGAGCGTCTCAGAGCAGAGCGTCTCAGAGCAGAGCAGTCTCAGAGGAGAGCAGTCTCAGAGCGGAGCGGAGCAGAGCGTCTCAGAGCGGAGCGTCTCAGAGCGGAGCGTCTCAGAGCAGAGCGTCTCAGAGCGGAGCAGTCTCAGAGCGGAGCGTCTCAGAGCGGAGCGTCTAAAAATGGGAGGGGAAACTCAGGGATAGACAGTAATATTTCAAAGCACTGGTCAGGGTTCCCACACATTTTTACCTGGTCATTTTCAAAACTTTTCCATCACTTTTTCACCCTATTTCCAGGCCTATATCAATCGTATGGTGGCGATAATGAGGCTCTTACTCCATCAATGCCCCAAGACAGACCTCGAGCAAAGGCGTCACATGACAGAACAGATCTACAAGCTAACAACGTTTGTTCTTAGCTTGTAGATGTATTATTTTTGTTACGTGATGTTCTGTATAATAGGCAGCTCTCACGCAGCACTGCATTTTACCATGTTACATATTTCATGAAATGTTAGACATGTTTTTTATGAACAAAATCAATAGCCAAAAACTATGTATATCCAAACATCTTCCAAAACATTTGATGAATTCCAAACATTTTCCAGGCCTGGCAGACAGTTTTTCTCATTTCAAAATATATCCAGGAAATTCATGACCGTGGGAATCCTGTTATTAACTGTAAAAGTACATAAAGAAATACATTCCCGGTTGTCAGGGGCAAACACTCTAAGAGAAGTTGTCAAACAACATTTACCTGTATGTGGAATGGTCATTGTGAAAAATATATCAGTGAAAGATTATATCAAAAAGTAGCTTTTTGTTTAATTGAAAAAATATTTTACAGGGTAGATTGGGGTTCCCAGAGATGAAGAATTGACCCCAGAGATGAATTGCATCAAATGGGGGTCTGTGGCCTAGTGCACATAAAAATTAGGGGGGGGGGGGGGGGGGTCCTTGAAATTCAAAGGTTTGAGAATCACTGACCCGTACAGACAGTAGAATGGGTGTATGTGTACCTGTGGTCCAAACATGACAGCGGCGGGTGCTCCCATCACGTCCGTTCCGGGCATGCGGCGACGGATCTTCTTGCAGAACTGTCTGATGTCGGAGCAGGAGGTGTCCAGGTCCTTCGGCAGGATGCAGAGGCTGGAGCTCTCCTGACCAGCGGTCAGGAAGGCCCGCAGGCGAGCCGACTCCACTGCAACACAGTCCAGGCCACTCTGGATGAACTGAGACACACCCATGGATTAAAGCAAAATACAATCTCACGACTGAAAAAGGTTTGTATGACCAAGTCGTAATGTGTGATTTGTGAAACAGTCGCAGGCGCATTGAGAGCATAGGTGCGCAACATGATGCCATAGAAGACATGCTGGCTTCTATGGAATACAAATGACTGAAATCAGTCGTGGCGAGAACTTGAATCCATGCACACCAGGCACTTATTCTCTCTCTCCATTCCCCTGTATCTCAGGGGCGCCCACCCTCTAGAGCCTGGTTCTGCCCAAGGTTTCTTCCCAATAACCACATGAACCCAATTCTGGGGCAAACATTTGATGACAATGTATTTCAGTGTAGAGCGAAAACAGGAGTGGATCTAGAATAGAGTTCTTGGGAATCCAGTCAACTAAGTATAGGGTTTAAGTGGTTAAAAGGAGAGTTTTTTCCTTGCCACTGTTGCCAAATGTTCTCTCAGGGGGGGAAACGTTGAGTCTCTGCTCTATATGTAAACTGTCTTGAGACAATTTGTTAAATTTGACTATAGTGCCAAATCACAACAGAATTTAAAAAAAATCACCAAATTACAAAATAAACCTCCTTAGTCTTATTTTGTTAGATCCGTTTGTCTTTACAGTTGCAGTGTACGTAGCTTGCTTTCGGCTTTAACGGGCAAGGGTGTGACCGCATTAAAGGTGCAGCAGACAGCAGCAAACGGTAACCGCCTTCCATTCTGACATCTCGCCACTCCGACTAGTGGCTTCCGCGTGCGGTTAGGGTTAGGTATAGGGTTCGTTAACATCGGAAAGGCGACATGTAACCCAGCAAACACCAACAAAAAATAAATAAAGACAAAATAAAATCACAAGGCGTTGAAATACCTTGATGTGGTCAGCCAGCTGCACGGTGCAGTCCTCTGTGTGCTCCGCCAGGTGGATGCTGTACAGATGCTGGAGGACACAACAGTAGTGAGTTACTTACAGACAAGTAACAAGCATGAATATGTTGAATGCGTATTAATGCAGACCGGGCACATGCACAGTTTTTTCATGGAGAGAGACACACACACACACACACACACACACACACACACACACACACACACACAAGTGTGTGCATGTTTTAAATGCTAGATGGCAGCCTAGAGGTCCTGTATTGTTGTTACCTGGTAGTATTTGATGGCCTTGGTGAGTGGCTCCACTTGAATGGTCTCATCCAGCTGGTCTTTGTGCAGCAGGTCGATGAAGTAGTCCAGAGAGCGCTTGCCTCGTGGACGCTCATTTCAGAGTACAGCGTGCCCATCCTCTTAAACACCTCCACACTGCAGCCACTCATAGCCCTGGATGAGAGGAGGACATGACAATGGAACGACAGATAATGTTAGAAGTGGCGAGAGTGGAGAGACCGATAACGTTAAGGTTTTTGTGATACACAGGACGCTCAAAAGTAATGCATTAAGTGTGTTTTCAAACCAGTAGTGCGTTTGCTTTGTTCAGATTCAGGGACCAATATGATACAATGTTGCACTTTCCCTTGCAGCAAAAATAGCAGATTGTTGTGAGCTTGTAGAATTGCTAGTTTCACTATTCGTCATACGGTATGACGGTAAGTATGTAGGGCTTAAGTAGTTAACAGAGGACAAAACTTATAAACGAAATACGAGCGAGAAAAGTTGTCTCTCATTGGACTGAATTTTTATTGAAGGTATTCAATACATTGGGAATAAAGGTGTTCAGTTCTGGATAGCAACATGGAGCATTACCAGAATCTTTTAATTTATTTGGAATCTTGTTATAAAGTTTTAGCATGGTGGGTATTCTCCAATGACAACATTCCCAATTTAGTCTCTCATGTGCGATAGTCACTCACGGTTCATATTTGTGCAGAGTGGCCTGCAGCAGGCCCAGGGAGTAGACCAGTCCTGAGGCGAAGCTGAGCTGCTCTCCACGGGATCCCCTCATCGCGGTTCCCTGCAGGGGGTCAACTCCGCCTGCAGGGGAAATGACACACGGACATGTTGGGAACAGGTGGTAAGCAGAGCCTGAGCGATACATCGGTTGGCTGCCGATGTGTCCCAATGTTTTACCACTTTCAACAGAGTGTCCCTATTTGGGCATGTCATTTTAAGTGAACATTAACAAACGTTTTCAAAACAATAACAAAAATAGTCGATCTACAAGCTCACGACACATTGTGAGCTTGTAGATAGGCTATTTCTGAAAATGTATGAACAGGGCTTATGTTGTTAAATACATTAAAATACTTTTTTTTTTACAAAAGATCGGTCAAACATTAGTGGTCTAGGACTCTCCAAAATCAGGATCAAACCCATGTGGCATTGGTCAGACTATTTTTTTCGTTTTTTTGCAGATCACACACACCTTGCAGATGAGCCTTGGAATGAGCAGCAGCACCAGGATACATTCGTGGTCTCCTCCATGGCGGAGGAAGGACTCAGGCATGAAGGCGGTGAGGAGGGACACCTGGCGGTTAGCCTGGCCCACCTCCATCTTCCTCAGTTCCATCTCGATGGCCTGGAAGACACACAGTCACGGTTGGGTATAGAAATTAGGAACCATATCCAAACTGCCAGGTACCCATGAAAATGAAGGAATCGGAATTGATAAATATCGTAATAATTTTAGGATCCAGAAATGATTATCCTAATTTTATGATATGATATTCATTACTCTTCTTAAACTTTTATTAATGTAAAACTTTTAAACTAAATGTCCATTGATGCCATTAACAAGAATTATGATCACGTAAGCCTAGTGCTCAGTTAAACTGGATACAACCTTTTCAAATCCATTTCTTTCCAGTATGGCTTGGCTTGAGTTTTGTGGTAGTGGTACCAAAGTGTCACTTTAGACATTTTATTGTCATTGGATTGATTAAAATCCCCATCAACTCCCAATCAGATTCCTATCATTCTGACATTCGTCTCAGCCGTACCTTGGCATAAGCTTTGGTCTCTGCAAACTTTATCTTGAAATCAAACATCTCTGCAGGAGGATGCAGCAGGACCTGCTCAGCTCTCTGTTGGTCTCCTGGTGCACAGAGCAGAGCGGAGCGTCTGAGAGCGGAGCGGAGCAGAGCGTCTCAGAGCGGAGCGGAGCATCTCAGAGCGTCTCAGAGCAGAGCGTCTCAGAGCGGAGCGGAGCAGAGCGTCTCAGAGCGGAGCGGAGCAGAGCGGAGCATCTCAGAGCGGAGCGTCTCGGAGCAGAGCGTCTCAGAGCAGAGCGTCTCAGAGCAGAGTGTCTCAGAGTGGAGCGGAGCAGAGCGTCTCAGAGCGGAGCGGAGCAGAGCGTCTCAGAGCAGAGCGTCTCAGAGCGGAGCGGAGCAGAGCGTCTCAGAGCAGAGCGGAGCATCTCAGAGCAAAGCGGAGCGTCTGAGAGCGGAGCGGAGCAGAGCGTCTCAGAGCAGAGCGGAGCATCTCAGAGCAAAGCGGAGCGTCTGAGAGCGGAGCGGAGCAGAGCGTCTCAGAGCAGAGCGGAGCATCTCAGAGCAAAGCGGAGCGCCTGAGAGCGGAGCGTCTCAGAGCGGAGCGGAGCAGAGCGGAGCATCTCAGAGCGTCTCAGAGCAGAGCGTCTCAGAGCGGAGCGGAGCAGAGCGGAGCGGAGCAGAGCGTCTCAGAGCAGAGCGGAGCGGAGCGTCTCAGAGCGGAGCAGTCTCAGAGCGGAGCGTCTCAGAGCAGAGCGTCTCAGAGCGGAGCAGTCTCAGAGCAGAGCGTCTCAGAGCAGAGCGTCTCAGAGCGGAGCGTCTCAGAGCGTCTCAGAGCGGAGCGTCTCAGAGCAGAGCGTCTCAGAGCGGAGCGTCTCAGAGCAGAGCGTCTCAGAGCGGAGCGTCTCAGAGCGGAGCTCTGCTCCGCTCCGCTCCGCTCCGCTCCGCTCTGCTCCGCTCCGCTCTGAGACGCTCCGCTCTGAGACTTTCTGCTCTGAGACTTTCTGCTCTGAGACGCTCTGCTCCGCTCCGCTCTGAGACGCTCTGCTCTGAGACGCTCCGCTCTGAGACACTCTGCTCTGAGACGCTCTGCTCTGAGACGCTCCGCTCCGAGACGCTCCGCTCTGAGATGCTCCGCTCTGCTCCGCTCCGCTCTGAGACGCTCTGCTCCGCTCCGCTCTGAGACGCTCTGCTCTGAGACGCTCTGAGATGCTCCGCTCCGCTCTGAGACGCTCTGCTCCGCTCCGCTCTCAGACGCTCCGCTCTGCTCTGAGATGCTCCGCTCTGCTCTGCGACGCTCTGCTCCGCTCCGCTCTGAGACGCTCTGCTCTGAGACGCTCTGCTCCGCTCCGAGACGCTCTGCTCCGCTCCGCTCTGAGACGCTCCCCTCTGAGACGCTCCGCTCTGCTCTGAGCAGAGCGTCTCAGAGCAGAGCGGAGCATCTCAGAGCAAAGCGGAGCGTCTGAGAGCGGAGCGGAGCAGAGCGTCTCAGAGCAGAGCGGAGCATCTCAGAGCAAAGCGGAGTGTCTGAGAGCGGAGCGGAGCGGAGCAGAGCGTCTCAGAGCAGAGCGGAGCATCTCAGAGCAAAGCGGAGCGCCTGAGAGCGGAGCGTCTCAGAGCGGAGCGGAGCAGAGCGGAGCATCTCAGAGCGTCTCAGAGCAGAGCGTCTCAGAGCGGAGCGGAGCAGAGCAGAGCGGAGCAGAGCGTCTCAGAGCAGAGCGGAGCGGAGCGTCTCAGAGCGGAGCAGTCTCAGAGCGGAGCGTCTCAGAGCAGAGCGTCTCAGAGCGGAGCAGTCTCAGAGCAGAGCGTCTCAGAGCGGAGCGTCTCAGAGCGGAGCGTCTCAGAGCAGAGCGTCTCAGAGCGGAGCGTCTCAGAGCGTCTCAGAGCGGAGCAGTCTCAGAGCGGAGCGTCTCAGAGCGGAGCGGAGCGGAGCATCTCAGAGCGGAGCGGAGCAGAGCGTAGCGGAGCGGAGCAGAGCGTAGCGGAGCGGAGCAGAGCGTCTCAGCGCGGAGCGGAGCAGAGCGGAGCGGAGCAGAGCGGAGCGGAGCAGAGCGGAGCGGAGCAGATCGTCTCAGAGCAGAGCGGAGCATCTCAGAGCGGAGCAGAGCGTCTCAGAGCAGAGCGTCTCAGAGCGGAGCGGAGCAGAGCGTCTCAGAGCAGAGCGGAGCATCTCAGAGCAAAGCGGAGCGTCTGAGAGCGGAGCGGAGCAGAGCGTCTCAGAGCAGAGCGGAGCATCTCAGAGCAAAGCGGAGCGTCTGAGAGCGGAGCGGAGCAGAGCGTCTCAGAGCAGAGCGGAGCATCTCAGAGCAAAGCAGAGCGCCTGAGAGCGGAGCGTCTCAGAGCGGAGCATCTCAGAGCGTCTCAGAGCAGAGCGTCTCAGAGCGGAGCGGAGCGGAGCAGAGCGGAGCAGAGCGTCTCAGAGCAGAGCGGAGCGGAGCGTCTCAGAGCGGAGCAGTCTCAGAGCGGAGCGTCTCAGAGCAGAGCGTCTCAGAGCGGAGCAGTCTCAGAGCAGAGCGTCTCAGAGCAGAGCGTCTCAGAGCGGAGCGTCTCAGAGCAGAGCGTCTCAGAGCGGAGCGTCTCAGAGCGTCTCAGAGCGGAGCAGTCTCAGAGCGGAGCGTCTCAGAGCGGAGCGTCTCAGAGCGGAGCGGAGCGGAGCATCTCAGAGCGGAGCGGAGCAGAGCGTCTCAGAGCAGAGTGTCTCAGAGCGGAGCATCTCAGAGCGGAGCGGAGCAGAGCGTCTCAGAGCGGAGCGTCTCAGATCAGAGCGTCTCAGAGCAGAGCGTCTCAGAGCATAACGGAGCAGAGCGTCTCAGAGCGGAGCGGAGCGGAGCGTCTCGGAGCGGAGCGGAGCAGAGCGTCTCATGCTGTGTTCACACCGGAATAACGCCTTTATAAAAAAACGCCTATACCTCATTTGACTTGGCGTTATTTGATCAAACTGGGCGTGTCCAAGGAGCTGTCACTCAAGTCTCCTCAAGTGAGCTTTTTCGAGGCGAGACGAAAACGGGCTGTGCGAAGCAGAACGCATTATGAAGTCAAAAATGAAAAATAGCAGCTGCAGATGAGAAATAAGTCTATATTTAGTTACTACATAACCTATTTATGGAAAAAAAATCTACAGAATGTTTATAAACAAGCTGCTAAATAACTGAACGGGCCGTCTGGTCGCTACCCCCCCACGCTGCTCTCCATGAGGCCGTCATATGGCACTGTGTCACGGGGAGCACCGCTCGGTGTTTCCCCATGCTAGAACTGACCAAAGCGAACTTAATAAATCTTTAAAAAGCACAAACTACCTACTTCACAAGAATAATGTTGGTGTAATTAGGAGATTCGACAGGGAATCTATATTTTATATACACAAATTAACAAGTTAAAGAAAAAATCATGTTGCCGTATTTCCTGCTTTTTTAGCGGACGTTCACTTCACGTCTCGCCGGTCAGCTGCTGCTGTCTCGGGGGCAGACTGACTGCGGGACTCCCGCTCCCTCCAAGGCCAGAGCCTGTAGATAGACAGACAGATCTGTTCAGATCTGCTTTGCTATTAGTTGAGCGACATATACACTGACTATTGGGGGGGGGGGGGGGGGGGGGGGGCGTGTGCGCGTGTGCATACATACACACACACACACACACACACACACACACACACACACACACACACACACACGCCGTGCTCCTCTCCTTTGCCCGAGGAGAGGGGTCTAGACCAGTGGTTCTCAAAGTGGGGTCCGGGGACCCCCAGGTGTCCTTGAGGGGGTACCAGGGGGTCCCCAGCAAAAATGTGGTAATACAGCATCACAATAATTTTAACCTTTTATACTTTGGCTATTCAAAAATAGCAGATATACAAGCTCATAGCGCGGCACCGAGTGCCGCGCTGTGAGCTTGTAGATCTGCTATTTTTGAAAAAACGTGAAAATGTGTGCACTTTTGAATATATATTAAAGAGAACATTTGTAACTCAAATCTTTGCTTCTGGGGGGGTCCCTGAAACAAAATATTTTAGATGGGGGTCTGCGGCCAAATACATATCATTTTGGGGGTCCTTAGCATGGAAAAGTTTGAGAACCACTGTCCTAGACCTAGAGTGAGTTTAACAATCTTCAATACTTTAACATGCACAGCTACTAACTAAAACATTCATATAAATTGCGAATGCTGCGGAAAAAGCACCAGAGAACCTGCTGCCTACACCAGCTTGAAAATAGCAGATCTACGAGTCGCCAGTGGGGCATCTCCTCACGACCGCATCGCGACCACCGGGCGGGCGACTGGAGCTGTGTTTAAACTTCTGTTCTCAATTACATTGTTTAGTTTGTTGTCTGTCTATTAGATGTACATCTGATAGATTAAAAACTTTAATATTTTGTTATTGTGGGCGTGTGTCGGCGTTCAATGGTTATAGGGGGACAGTGACAGAGCTAAAGTAACTAAGTACATATACTTAAGTTAAGTACTGTAGCCTACTTAACTACTTGAGGTATTTTTTTTACTTTACTGGAGTATTTCCAATTTTCAATACTTTTAGCTCTACTCCACTACATCCAGAGGCAAATATTGTACTTATACTCCACTACAATTATTTGACAACTGTAGTTACTAGTAGGCTACTATACTACTACGTGGATTTTGATACAAAACCACTTCATCAACCCTATATACATTTCGGAAATTTGAGATATATATATATATATATATATATATATATATATATATATATATATATATATATATATATATATATATATATATATATATATATATATATATATATATATATATATATAATACACGATCTATCTATCTATCTATCATATGCATAGGCCTATTCTAATCTATGTGATCTATCCATCTATCTTTCAACTTTTGCAATGAGATGAAGCGATTCGATATCTGAACGTAACAAACCAATTAAAAACTACTATTTTTCGTAGGCAACATATATGGTATAAATAAAGGGGTTTTAAGACTCATGTCATAGCAAGGCCCTCATTGGAAACAAGACCGCAAGGACTTTCATGAACGATTGATCATTTTTTGTCTCTATAGCATTTTACATTTTTCTCTCTAGCATCTCCCCACGACCACATCGCGACCACCGGACTGGAGCCGTGTTTAAACTTCTGTTGTCTGTCTATACTCTATAGATGTAGGTCTAGTACAGGGGTGGGTCTTCAACGTTTTCACGCCAAGGACCCCCTATCTGAGAGAGAGATTAAGCAGGGACCCCTTTATATTGTATAAAATTGTGTTTCAGATTTATTTATTTTTTTACTTAGGTAGTCTGATCTTTTTTCCCTCTACACCTATAGCCTCTTTGCCAAAAATAGCCGATCTACAAGCTCTCAACATTGAGAGCTTGTAGATCTGCTATTTTCGGCTAATGTTCCCCTCAGAAAAGGAATTCTAGGTTTCAAGTGGTTAATGTAAAACTAAATCCTATCACACAAAGATTTGGCGGACCCCCTATAGTAGCTCTGAAGACCCCTTAGGGGTCCCGGACCCCCTGTCGAAGACCCCTGGTCTAGTACATCTGCTAGATTAAAAACTTTAATATTTTGTTTTTGTGGGTGTGTGTTTAGTCCACGATCGGCATTCAATGGTTAGGGGGACAGCGACAAAGCTAAAGTAACTAAGTACATATACTCAAGTACTGTACTTAAGTACTGGAGGTATTTTTTACTTTACTGGAGTATTTCCAATTTTCAATACTTTTATCATCAGCGGATCGGACGGGACGAGACGACCGCATAATGAGTACTTTTACTTTTGGTACTTTAAGTACATTGTGATGCCAATACTTTTGTACTTTTACTCAAGTAAATTTGGATTACCAGACTTTTACTTGGAGTGCTTCTATATTGCAGTATTGATACTTTTACTTAAGTAAAAAAAAAAGGTACTTTTCCCACAACTGACACACACACACACACACACACACACACACACACACACACACACACACACACACACACACACACACACATATTGCGTCGGCGGGGAGAGCTCCTCTTGCTCGCCGACAGCAGAGCAGAGCAGGTCAGAGTTATCTGTTGTGATTTGTCGGTGATATAATTATACTATCTGATATATAATCGAGAGATATATCGCTATACTGGAGCGATATTAATATATATATAGGGACCGTGGCAGGTCGTCTCCCCAGGCCGAGCTGACTGGCACACACACACACACACACACACACACACACACACACACACACACACACACACACACACACACACACACACACAGTGTCTCCCCGGGAGATTTCCACTCGCTCGCCGAGTGCAGAGCAGTGCAGGTCAAGTGATCTGTTGTGTTTTGTCGGTGTCTCGGTGATAAAGGTTATTATTAATTCATGATAGTATGTAGTAACTTTAATATTCGTTTTGTGTGGGTGTATGTAGTCCAATTCGGCCTCCAGTTTTCATCTACCCCGCTCCGCCCGGTGAAAACCGAGCGGGAAACCGGGCTGTGCACAGCGGACCGTGTGACCTGTCCGCCCCGAGCATGGCGCTCCTTTCCCCGGGGTGAGCTGGTAGAGCGAGTGGCCTGCCTCACGGAACATAACCAGTTTTAACTGCTTTCACGACTTGTTGGTCACATATCCTTTTATTTCCGACCATATCTATGCAATGTTCTTGCCAACTCACCATTAATATTACATATACAGCCTTTATTTTAAAAAATAGATTTTTCTTTCGGAAAACTGTCTGCTGCGCCTGCTGCGAGCAGGCTGCGAGCAGCGAGCTGACATTATTTTTTGGCTGAGCGAGGTAGTCCACGCCTACTCAGGTCCTGCTGTGCTCTGATTGGCTAGAATTGCGCTTAATAACGCCAACAGTTTCTAGGCTTCAAAAATAAAAGCGTCAAAGCTCGGGTCTGGGGAGAAATAAAGCACGCCTTTACGTTTAGGCGTTTATACGCTCATGAAAAGCGTATAAACGCCAATTTGCATAGAGATAACATTGAAAATTAAAGCTTTTTTTCACTTGGCGTAATTCCGGTGTGAACACAGCATCAGAGCGGAGCGTCTCAGAGCAGAGCGTCTCAGAGCGGAGCGGAGCATCTCAGAGCGTCTCAGAGCGGAACGGAGCAGAGCGTCTCAGAGCGGAGCAGAGCAGAGCAGAGCAGAGCGTCTCAGAGCGTCTCAGAGCGGAGCAGTCTCAGAGCGGAGCGTCTCAGAGCAGAGCGGAGCGGAGCGTCTCAGAGCGGAGCAGAGCGTCTCAGAGCGGAGCGGAGCAGAGCGTCTCAGAGCAGAGCGTCTCAGAGCGGAGCGGAGCGTCTGAGAGCGGAGCGTCTCAGAGCGGAGCGGAGCAGAGCGGAGCATCTCAGAGCGTCTCAGAGCAGAGCGTCTCAGAGCGGAGCAGAGCAGAGCGTCTCAGAGCGGAGCGTCTCAGAGCAGAGCGTCTCAGAGCGGAGCAGAGCGTCTCAGAGCGGAGCGGAGCAGAGCGTCTCAGAGCGGAGCAGAGCAGAGCAGAGCGTCTCAGAGCGGAGCAGTCTCAGAGCGGAGCGTCTCAGAGCAGAGCGGAGCGGAGCGTCTCAGAGCGGAGCAGAGCGTCTCAGAGCGGAGCGGAGCAGAGCGTCTCAGAGCAGAGCGTCACAGAGCGGAGCGGAGCGTCTGAGAGCGGAGCGTCTCAGAGCGGAACGGAGCAGAGCGGAGCAGAGCGGAGCATCTCAGAGCGTCTCAGAGCGGAGCAGAGCAGAGCGTCTCAGAGCGGAGCGTCTCAGAGCAGAGCGTCTCAGAGCGGAGCAGAGCGTCTCAGAGCAGAGTGTCTCAGAGCGGAGCGTCTCAGAGCGGAGCGGAGCAGAGCGGAGCATCTCAGAGCGTCTCAGAGCAGAGCGTCTCAGAGCGGAGCAGAGCAGAGCGTCTCAGAGTGGAGCGTCTCAGAGCAGAGCGTCTCAGAGCGGAGCAGAGCGTCTCAGAGCGGAGCGGAGCAGAGCGTCTCAGAGCGGAGCAGAGCAGAGCAGAGCGTCTCAGAGCGGAGCAGTCTCAGAGCGGAGCGTCTCAGAGCAGAGCGGAGCGGAGCGTCTCAGAGCGGAGCAGAGCGTCTCAGAGCGGAGCGGAGCAGAGCGTCTCAGAGCAGAGCGTCACAGAGCGGAGCGGAGCGTCTGAGAGCGGAGCGTCTCAGAGCGGAGCGGAGCAGAGCGGAGCATCTCAGAGCGTCTCAGAGCAGAGCGTCTCAGAGCGGAGCGTCTCAGAGCAGAGCGTCTCAGAGCAGAGCGTCTCAGAGCGGAGCAGAGCGTCTCAGAGCAGAGTGTCTCAGAGCGGAGCGTCTCAGAGCGGAGCGTCTCAGAGCAGAGCGTCTCAGAGCGGAGCGGAGCAGAGCGTCTCAGAGCAGAAAGTCTCAGAGCGGAGCGTCTCAGAGCGGAGCGGAGCAGAGCGTCTCAGAGCGGAGCGTCTCAGAGCGGAGCGTCTCAGAGCGGAGCGTCTCAGAGCGTCTCAGAGCGGAGCAGAGCGTCTCAGAGCAGAGCGTCTCAGAGCGGAGCGGAGCAGAGCGTCTCAGAGCGGAGCGTCTCAGAGTGGAGCGGAGCAGAGCGTCTCAGAGCAGAGCGTCTCAGAGCGGAGCGTCTCAGAGCGGAGCGTCTCAGAGCGGAGCGTCTCAGAGCGGAGGGGAGCAGAGCGGAGCGTCTCAGAGCAGTCTCAGAGCGGAGCAGAGCGGAGCATCTCAGAGCGTCTCAGAGCGGAGCAGAGCAGAGCGTCTCAGAGCGGAGCGTCTCAGAGCAGAGCGTCTCAGAGTGGAGCAGAGCGTCTCAGAGCAGAGTGTCTCAGAGCGGAGCGTCTCAGAGCGGAGCGGAGCAGAGCGGAGCATCTCAGAGCGTCTCAGAGCAGAGCGTCTCAGAGCGGAGCAGAGCAGAGCGTCTCAGAGCGGAGCGTCTCAGAGCAGAGCGTCTCAGAGCGGAGCGGAGCAGAGCGTCTCAGAGCGGAGCAGAGCAGAGCAGAGCAGAGCAGAGCGGAGCAGTCTCAGAGCGGAGCGTCTCAGAGCAGAGCGGAGCGGAGCAGAGCGTCTCAGAGCGGAGCAGTCTCAGAGCGGAGCGTCTCAGAGCAGAGCGGAGCGGAGCGGAGCGTCTCAGAGCGGAGCAGAGCGTCTCAGAGCGGAGCGGAGCAGAGCGTCTCAGAGCAGAGCGTCACAGAGTGTCTCAGAGCGGAGCGTCTCAGAGCGGAGCGTCTCAGAGCAGAGCGTCTCAGAGCGGAGCGGAGCAGAGCGTCTCAGAGCAGAAAGTCTCAGAGCGGAGCGTCTCAGAGCGGAGCGGAGCAGAGCGTCTCAGAGCAGAGCGTCTCAGAGCGGAGCGTCTCAGAGCGGAGCGTCTCAGAGCGGAGCGGAGCAGAGCGTCTCAGAGCAGAGCGTCTCAGAGCGGAGCGGAGCAGAGCGGAGCGGAGCAGAGCGTCTCAGAGCTGAGCGTCTCACAGTGGAGCGGAGCAGAGCGTCTCAGAGCAGAGCGTCTCAGAGCAGAGCGTCTCAGAGCAGAGCGTCTCAGAGCGGAGCGTCTCAGAGCGGAGGGGAGCAGAGCGTCTCAGAGCGGAGCGTCTCAGATTAGAGCGTCTCAGAGCGGAGCGGAGCAGAGCGTCTCAGAGCAGAGCGTCTCACAGCGGAGCGTCTCACAGCGGAGCGTCTCAGAGCGGAGCAGAGCGTCTCAGAGCAGAGCGTCTCAGAGCGGAGCGTCTCAGAGCAGAGCAGAGCAGAGCAGAGCAGAGCGTCTCAGAGCGGAGCGTCTCAGAGCAGAGCGTCTCAGAGCAGAGCGTCTCAGAGCAGAACAGAGCAGAGCGTCTCAGAGCGGAGCGGAGCAGAGCGTCTCAGAGCGGAGCATCTCAGAGCGGAGCGGAGCAGAGCGTCTCAGAGCGGAGCGGAGCAGAGAGGAGCATCTCAGAGCGGAGCGGAGCAGAGCGGAGCGGAGCAGAGCGTCTCAGAGCGGAGCAGAGCGTCTCAGAGCGGAGCAGAGCGTCTCAGAGCGGAGCGTCTCAGAGCAGAGCGTCTCAGAGCGGAGCGTCTCAGAGCGGAGCGTCTCAGAGCAGTCTCAGAGCGGAGCAGAGCGGAGCATCTCAGAGCGTCTCAGAGCAGAGCGTCTCAGAGCGGAGCAGAGCAGAGCGTCTCAGAGCGGAGCAGAGCAGAGCGTCTCAGAGCGGAGCGTCTCAGAGCGGAGCAGAGCGTCTCAGAGCAGAGTGTCTCAGAGCGGAGCGTCTCAGAGCGGAGCGGAGCAGAGCGGAGCATCTCAGAGCGTCTCAGAGCAGCGCGTCTCAGAGCGGGGCAGAGCAGAGCGTCTCAGAGCGGAGCGTCTCAGAGCAGAGCGTCTCAGAGCGGAGCAGAGCGTCTCAGAGCGGAGCGGTGCAGAGCGTCTCAGAGCGGAGCAGAGCAGAGCAGAGCGTCTCAGAGCGGAGCAGTCTCAGAGCGGAGCGTCTCAGAGCAGAGCGGAGCGGAGCTTCTCAGAGCGGAGCAGAGCGTCTCAGAGCGGAGCGGAGCAGAGCGTCTCAGAGTAGAGCGTCACAGAGCGGAGCAGAGCGTCTCAGAGTACAGCGTCACAGAGCGGAGCGGAGCGTCTGAGAGCGGAGCGTCTCAGAGCGGAGCGGAGCATCTCAGAGCAGAGCGTCTCAGAGCGGAGCAGAGCGTCTCAGAGCAGAGTGTCTCAGAGCGAAGCGTCTCAGAGCGGAGCGTCTCAGAGCAGAGCGTCTCAGAGCGGAGCAGAGCGTCTCAGAGCAGAAAGTCTCAGAGCGGAGCGTCTCAGAGCGGAGCGGAGCAGAGCGTCTCAGAGCGGAGCGGAGCAGAGCGTCTCAGAGCAGAGCGTCTCAGAGCGGAGCGTCTCAGAGCGGAGCGTCTCAGAGCGGAGCAGAGCGTCTCAGAGCGGAGCGGAGCAGAGCGGAGCAGAGCGTCTCAGAGCAGAGCGTCTCAGAGCGGAGCGGAGCAGAGCGTCTCAGAGCGGAGCGTCTCAGAGTGGAGCGGAGCAGAGCATCTCAGAGCGTCTCAGAGCAGAGCGTCTCAGAGCAGAGCGTCTCAGAGCAGAGCGTCTCAGAGCGGAGCGTCTCAGAGCGGAGGGGAGCAGAGCGTCTCAGAGCGGAGCGTCTCAGATTAGAGCGTCTCAGAGCGGAGCGGAGCAGAGCGTCTCAGAGCAGAGCGTCTCAGAGCGGAGCGTCTCAGAGCGGAGCGGAGCAGAGCGTCTCAGAGCAGAGCGTCTCAGAGCGGAGCGTCTCAGAGCAGAGCAGAGCGTCGCAGAGCAGAGCGTCTCAGAGCGGAGCGTCTCAGAGCAGAGCATCTCAGAGCAGAGCGTCTCAGAGCAGAACGGAGCAGAGCGTCTCAGAGCGGAGCGGAGCAGAGCGTCTCAGAGCGGAGCGTCTCAGAGCGGAGCGTCTCAGAGCGGAGCGTCTCAGAGCAGAGCGTCTCAGAGCGGAGCGGAGCAGAGCGTCTCAGAGCAGAAAGTCTCAAAGCGGAGCGTCTCAGAGCGGAGCGGAGCAGAGCGTCTCAGAGCGGAGCGGAGCAGAGCGTCTCAGAGCAGAGCGTCTCAGAGCAGAGCGGAGCGTCTCAGAGCAGAGCGTCTCAGAGCGGAGCGGAGCAGAGCGTCTCAGAGCGGAGCGTCTCAGAGCGGAGCGTCTCAGAGCGGAGCGGAGCAGAGCGTCTCAGAGCGGAGCGGAGCAGAGCGTCTCAGAGCAGAGCGTCTCAGAGCAGAGCGGAGCAGAGCGTCTCAGAGCGGAGCGTCTCAGAGTGGAGCGGAGCAGAGCGTCTCAGAGCAGAGCGGAGCGTCTCAGAGCAGAGCGTCTCAGAGCGGAGCGGAGCAGAGCGTCTCAGAGCGGAGCGGAGCAGAGCGTCTCAGAGCGGAGCGGAGCAGAGCGTCTCAGAGCAGAGCGGAGCAGAGCGTCTCAGAGCAGAGCGGAGCATCTCAGAGCAAAGCGGAGCGTCTGAGAGCGGAGCGGAGCAGAGCGTCTCAGAATAGAGCGGAGCATCTCAGAGCAAAGCGGAGCGTCTGAGAGCGGAGCGGAGCAGAGCGTCTCAGAGCAGAGCGGAGCATCTCAGAGCAAAGCGGAGCGTCTGAGAGCGGAGCGTCTCAGAGCGGAGCGGAGCATCTCAGAGCGTCTCAGAGCAGAGCGTCTCGGAGCGGAGCGGAGCAGAGCGTCTCAGAGCAGAGCGGAGCGGAGCGTCTCAGAGCGGAGCAGTCTCAGAGCGGAGCGTCTCAGAGCAGAGCGTCTCAGAGCGGAGCAGTCTCAGAGCAGAGCGTCTCAGAGCAGAGCGTCTCAGAGCGGAACGTCTCAGAGCAGAGCGTCTCAGAGCGGAGCGTCTCAGAGCGGAGCGGAGCGGAGCGGAGCATCTCAGAGCGGAGCGGAGCGGAGCGGAGCGGAGCATCTCAGAGCGGAGCGGAGCAGAGCGTCTCAGAGCGGAGCAGAGCGGAGCATCTCAGAGCGGAGCATCTCAGAGCGGAGCGGAGCAGAGCGTCTCAGAGCGTCTCAGAGCGGAGCGGAGCAGAGCGTCTCAGAGCGGAGTAGAGCGGAGCATCTCAGAGCGGAGCATCTCAGAGCAGAGCGGAGCAGAGCAGAGCGTCTCAGAGCGGAGCAGTCTCAGAGCGGAGCGTCTCGGAGCAGAGCATCTCAGAGCAGAGCGGAGCGTCTGAGAGCGGAGCGGAGCAGAGCGTCTCAGAGCGGAGCATCTCAGAGCGGAGCGGAGCGGAGCAGAGCGTCTCAGAGCGGAGCGGAGCAGAGCGGAGCATCTCAGAGCGGAGCGGAGCAGAGCGTCTCAGAGCAGAGCGGAGCAGAGCGGAGCAGAGCAGAGCGGAGCGGAGCGGAGCAGATCGTCTCAGAGCAGAGCGGAGCATCTCAGAGCGGAGCATCTCAGAGCGTCTCAGAGCAGAGCGTCTCAGAGCGGAGCAGAGCAGAGCGTCTCAGAGTGGAGCGTCTCAGAGCAGAGCGTCTCAGAGCGGAGCAGAGCGTCTCAGAGCGGAGCAGAGCGTCTCAGAGCGTCTCAGAGCGGAGCAGAGCAGAGCAGAGCGTCTCAGAGCGGAGCAGTCTCAGAGCGGAGCGTCTCAGAGCAGAGCGGAGCGGAGCGGAGCGGAGCGTCTCAGAGCGGAGCAGAGCGTCTCAGAGCGGAGCGGAGCAGAGCGTCTCAGAGCAGAGCGTCACAGAGCGGAGCGGAGCGTCTGAGAGCGGAGCGTCTCAGAGCGGAGCGGAGCATCTCAGAGCGTCTCAGAGCGGAGCAGAGCAGAGCGTCTCAGAGCGGAGCGTCTCAGAGCAGAGCGTCTCAGAGCGGAGCAGAGCGTCTCAGAGCAGAGTGTCTCAGAGCGGAGCGTCTCAGAGCGGAGCATCACAGAGCGTCTCAGAGCAGAGCGTCTCAGAGCGGAGCAGAGCAGAGCGTCTCAGAGTGGAGCGTCTCAGAGCAGAGCGTCTCAGAGCGGAGCAGAGTGTCTCAGAGCGGAGCGGAGCAGAGCGTCTCAGAGCGGAGCAGAGCAGAGCAGAGCCTCTCAGAGCGGAGCAGTCTCAGAGCGGAGCGTCTCAGAGCAGAGCGGAGCGGAGCGTCTCAGAGCGGAGCAGAGCGTCTCAGAGCGGAGCGGAGCAGAGCGTCTCAGAGCAAAGCGGAGCGTCTGAGAGCGGAGCGGAGCAGAGCGTCTCAGAGCAGAGCGGAGCATCTCAGAGCAAAGCGGAGCGTCTCAGAGCGGAGCAGTCTCAGAGCGGAGCGTCTCAGAGCAGAGCGGAGCGGAGCATCTCAGAGCGGAGCATTTCAGAGCAGAGCGGAGCAGAGCGGAGCGGAGCAGAGCGTCTCAGAGCGGAGCATCTCAGAGCGGAGCATCTCAGAGCGGAGCGGAGCAGAGCGTCTCAGAGCGTCTCAGAGCGGAGCGGAGCAGAGCGGAGCATCTCAGAGCGGAGCATCTCAGAGCAGAGCGGAGCAGAGCGGAGCAGAGCGGAGCAGAGCAGAGCGTCTCAGAGCGGAGCAGTCTCAGAGCGGAGCGTCTCGGAGCAGAGCATCTCAGAGCAGAGCGGAGCGTCTGAGAGCGGAGCGGAGCATCTCAGAGCGTCTCAGAGCGGAGCGGAGCATCTCAGAGCGTCTCAGAGCAGAGCGGAGCATCTCAGAGCGTCTCAGAGCGGAGCGGAGCATCTCAGAGCGTCTCAGAGCAGAGCGGAGCATCTCAGAGCGTCTCAGAGCGGAGCGGAGCATCTCAGAGCGTCTCAAAGCGGAGCGGAGCATCTCAGAGCGTCTCAGAGCAGAGCGGAGCATCTCAGAGCGTCTCAGAGCGGAGCGGAGCAGAGCGCCTCAGAGCAGAGCGGAGCAGAGCGCCTCAGAGCGGAACAGTGTCAGAGCGGAGCGTCTCGGAGCAGAGCGTCTCAGAGCAGAGCGGAGCGGAGCGTCTCAGAGCGGAGCAGAGCATCTCAGAGCGGAGCGGAGCAGAGCGTCTCAGAGTGTCTCAGAGCGGAGCATCTCAGAGCAGAGCGGAGCGTCTGAGAGCGGAGCGGAGCAGAGCGTCTCAGAGCGGAGCGGAGCAGAGCGGAGCATCTCAGAGCGTCTCAGAGCGGAGCGGAGCAGAGCGCCTCAGAGCGGAACAGTCTCAGAGCGGAGCGTCTCGGAGCAGAGCGGAGCGGAGCGTCTCAGAGCGGAGCGTCTCAGAGCGGAGCGTCTCAGAGCGGAGCGTCTCAGAGCGTCTCAGAGCGGAGCGGAGCAGAGCGTCTCAGAGCAGAGCGTCTCAGAGCAGAGCGTCTCAGAGCGGAGCGGAGCAGAGCGTCTCAGAGCAGAGCGGAGCATCTCAGAGCAGAGCGGAGCGTCTGAGAGCGGAGCGGAGCAGAGCGTCTCAGAGCGGAGCGGAGCAGAGCGGAGCATCTCAGAGCGTCTCAGAGCAGAGCGTCTCAGAGCGGAGCGGAGCAGAGCAGAGCGTCTCAGAACGGAGCGGAGCAGAGCAGAGCGGAGCAGAGCGGAGCAGAGCGGAGCAGAGCAGAGCGTCTCAGAGCGGAGCAGTCTCAGAGCGGAGCGTCTCGGAGCAGAGCATCTCAGAGCAGAGCGGAGCGTCTGAGAGCGGAGCGGAGCAGAGCGTCTCAGAGCGGAGCGGAGCAGAGCGGAGCATCTCAGAGCTTCTCAGAGCAGAGCGGAGCATCTCAGAGCGTCTCAGAGCGGAGCGGAGCAGAGCGTCTCAGAGCAGAGCGGAGCAGAGTGCCTCAGAGCGGAACAGTCTCAGAGCGGAGCTTCTCGGAGCAGAGCGTCTCAGAGCAGAGCGTCTCAGAGCGGAGCGTCTCAGAGCGGAGCGGAGCAGAGCGTCTCAGAGCGGAGCGTCTCAGAGCAGAGCGTCTCAGAGCGGAGCGGAGCATATCAAAGCAGAGCGGAGCGTCTGAGAGCGGAGCGGAGCAGAGCGTCTCAGAGCGGAGCGGAGCAGAGCGGAGCATCTCAGAGCGTCTCAGAGCGGAGCGGAGCAGAGCGCCTCAGAGCGGAACAGTCTCAGAGCGGAGCGTCTCGGAGCAGAGCGTCTCAGAGCAGAGCGGAGCGGAGCGTCTCAGAGGGGAGCGTCTCAGAGCGGAGCGGAGCGGAGCGGAGCAGAGCGTCTCAGAGCAGAGCGTTTCAGAGCGGAGCGGAGCAGAGCGTCTCAGAGCAGAGCGGAGCATCTCAGAGCAGAGCGGAGCGTCTGAGAGCGGAGCGGAGCAGAGCGTCTCAGAGTGGAGCAGAGCAGAGCGGAGCATCTCAGAGCGTCTCAGAGCAGAGCGTCTCAGAGCGGAGCGGAGCAAAGCGTCTCAGAGCGGAGCGGAGCAGAGCGGAGCATCTCAGAGCGTCTCAGAGCAGAGCGTCTCAGAGCGGAGCGGAGCAGAGCGTCTCAGAGCGGAGCGGAGCATCTCAGAGCGTCTCAGAGCGGAGCGGAGCATCTCAGAGCGTCTCAGAGCGGAGCGTCTCAGAGCGGAGGGGAGCAGAGCGTCTCAGAGCGGAGCGTCTCAGATTAGAGCGTCTCAGAGCGGAGCGGAGCAGAGCGTCTCAGAGCAGAGCGTCTCAGAGCGGAGCGTCTCAGAGCGGAGCGGAGCAGAGCGTCTCAGAGCAGAGCGTCTCAGAGTGGAGCGTCTCAGAGCAGAGCAGAGCGTCGCAGAGCAGAGCGTCTCAGAGCGGAGCGTCTCAGAGCAGAGCATCTCAGAGCAGAGCGTCTCAGAGCAGAACGGAGCAGAGCGTCTCAGAGCGGAGCGGAGCAGAGCGTCTCAGAGCGGAGCGTCTCAGAGCGGAGCGTCTCAGAGCAGAGCGTCTCAGAGCGGAGCGGAGCAGAGCGTCTCAGAGCAGAAAGTCTCAGAGCGGAGCAGAGCGTCTCAGAGCGGAGCGGAGCAGAGCGTCTCAGAGCAGAGCGTCTCAGAGCAGAGCGGAGCGTCTCAGAGCAGAGCGTCTCAGAGCGGAGCGGAGCAGAGCGTCTCAGAGCGGAGCGTCTCAGAGCGGAGCGGAGCAGAGCGTCTCAGAGCGGAGCGGAGCAGAGCGTCTCAGAGCAGAGCGTCTCAGAGCGGAGCGGAGCAGAGCGTCTCAGAGCGGAGCGTCTCAGAGTGGAGCGGAGCAGAGCGTCTCAGAGCAGAGCGGAGCGTCTCAGAGCAGAGCGTCTCAGAGCGGAGCGGAGCAGAGCGTCTCAGAGCGGAGCGGAGCAGAGCGTCTCAGAGCAGAGCGGAGCAGAGCGTCTCAGAGTACAGCGTCACAGAGCGGAGCGGAGCGTCTGAGAGCGGAGCGTCTCAGAGCGGAGCGGAGCATCTCAGAGCAGAGCGTCTCAGAGCGGAGCAGAGCGTCTCAGAGCAGAGTGTCTCAGAGCGAAGCGTCTCAGAGCGGAGCGTCTCAGAGCAGAGCGTCTCAGAGCGGAGCAGAGCGTCTCAGAGCAGAAAGTCTCAGAGCGGAGCGTCTCAGAGCGGAGCGGAGCAGAGCGTCTCAGAGCGGAGCGGAGCAGAGCGTCTCAGAGCAGAGCGTCTCAGAGCGGAGCGTCTCAGAGCGGAGCGTCTCAGAGCGGAGCAGAGCGTCTCAGAGCGGAGCGGAGCAGAGCGTCTCAGAGCAGAGCGTCTCAGAGCGGAGCGGAGCAGAGCGTCTCAGAGCGGAGCGTCTCAGAGTGGAGCGGAGCAGAGCGTCTCAGAGCGTCTCAGAGCAGAGCGTCTCAGAGCAGAGCGTCTCAGAGCAGAGCGTCTCAGAGCGGAGCGTCTCAGAGCGGAGGGGAGCAGAGCGTCTCAGAGCGGAGCGTCTCAGATTAGAGCGTCTCAGAGCGGAGCGGAGCAGAGCGTCTCAGAGCAGAGCGTCTCAGAGCGGAGCGTCTCAGAGCGGAGCGGAGCAGAGCGTCTCAGAGCAGAGCGTCTCAGAGCGGAGCGTCTCAGAGCAGAGCAGAGCGTCGCAGAGCAGAGCGTCTCAGAGCGGAGCGTCTCAGAGCAGAGCATCTCAGAGCAGAGCGTCTCAGAGCAGAACGGAGCAGAGCGTCTCAGAGCGGAGCGGAGCAGAGCGTCTCAGAGCGGAGCGTCTCAGAGCGGAGCGTCTCAGAGCGGAGCGTCTCAGAGCAGAGCGTCTCAGAGCGGAGCGGAGCAGAGCGTCTCAGAGCAGAAAGTCTCAAAGCGGAGCGTCTCAGAGCGGAGCGGAGCAGAGCGTCTCAGAGCGGAGCGGAGCAGAGCGTCTCAGAGCAGAGCGTCTCAGAGCAGAGCGGAGCGTCTCAGAGCAGAGCGTCTCAGAGCGGAGCGGAGCAGAGCGTCTCAGAGCGGAGCGTCTCAGAGCGGAGCGTCTCAGAGCGGAGCGGAGCAGAGCGTCTCAGAGCGGAGCGGAGCAGAGCGTCTCAGAGCAGAGCGTCTCAGAGCAGAGCGGAGCAGAGCGTCTCAGAGCGGAGCGTCTCAGAGTGGAGCGGAGCAGAGCGTCTCAGAGCAGAGCGGAGCGTCTCAGAGCAGAGCGTCTCAGAGCGGAGCGGAGCAGAGCGTCTCAGAGCGGAGCGGAGCAGAGCGTCTCAGAGCGGAGCGGAGCAGAGCGTCTCAGAGCAGAGCGGAGCAGAGCGTCTCAGAGCAGAGCGGAGCATCTCAGAGCAAAGCGGAGCGTCTGAGAGCGGAGCGGAGCAGAGCGTCTCAGAATAGAGCGGAGCATCTCAGAGCAAAGCGGAGCGTCTGAGAGCGGAGCGGAGCAGAGCGTCTCAGAGCAGAGCGGAGCATCTCAGAGCAAAGCGGAGCGTCTGAGAGCGGAGCGTCTCAGAGCGGAGCGGAGCAGAGCGGAGCATCTCAGAGCGTCTCAGAGCAGAGCGTCTCGGAGCGGAGCGGAGCAGAGCGTCTCAGAGCAGAGCGGAGCGGAGCGTCTCAGAGCGGAGCAGTCTCAGAGCGGAGCGTCTCAGAGCAGAGCGTCTCAGAGCGGAGCAGTCTCAGAGCAGAGCGTCTCAGAGCAGAGCGTCTCAGAGCGGAACGTCTCAGAGCAGAGCGTCTCAGAGCGGAGCGTCTCAGAGCGGAGCAGTCTCAGAGCGGAGCGTCTCAGAGCGGAGCGGAGCGGAGCGGAGCGGAGCATCTCAGAGCGGAGCGGAGCAGAGCGTCTCAGAGCGGAGCAGAGCGGATTATCTCAGAGCGGAGCATCTCAGAGCGGAGCGGAGCAGAGCGTCTCAGAGCGTCTCAGAGCGGAGCGGAGCAGAGCGTCTCAGAGCGGAGTAGAGCGGAGCATCTCAGAGCGGAGCATCTCAGAGCAGAGCGGAGCAGAGCAGAGCGTCTCAGAGCGGAGCAGTCTCAGAGCGGAGCGTCTCGGAGCAGAGCATCTCAGAGCAGAGCGGAGCGTCTGAGAGCGGAGCGGAGCAGAGCGTCTCAGAGCGGAGCATCTCAGAGCGGAGCGGAGCGGAGCAGAGCGTCTCAGAGCGGAGCGGAGCAGAGCGGAGCATCTCAGAGCGGAGCGGAGCAGAGCGTCTCAGAGCAGAGCGGAGCAGAGCGGAGCAGAGCAGAGCGGAGCGGAGCGGAGCAGATCGTCTCAGAGCAGAGCGGAGCATCTCAGAGCGGAGCATCTCAGAGCGTCTCAGAGCAGAGCGTCTCAGAGCGGAGCAGAGCAGAGCGTCTCAGAGTGGAGCGTCTCAGAGCAGAGCGTCTCAGAGCGGAGCAGAGCGTCTCAGAGCGGAGCAGAGCGTCTCAGAGCGTCTCAGAGCGGAGCAGAGCAGAGCAGAGCGTCTCAGAGCGGAGCAGTCTCAGAGCGGAGCGTCTCAGAGCAGAGCGGAGCGGAGCGTCTCAGAGCGGAGCAGAGCGTCTCAGAGCGGAGCGGAGCAGAGCGTCTCAGAGCAGAGCGTCACAGAGCGGAGCGGAGCGTCTGAGAGCGGAGCGTCTCAGAGCGGAGCGGAGCATCTCAGAGCGTCTCAGAGCGGAGCAGAGCAGAGCGTCTCAGAGCGGAGCGTCTCAGAGCAGAGCGTCTCAGAGCGGAGCAGAGCGTCTCAGAGCAGAGTGTCTCAGAGCGGAGCGTCTCAGAGCGGAGCATCACAGAGCGTCTCAGAGCAGAGCGTCTCAGAGCGGAGCAGAGCAGAGCGTCTCAGAGTGGAGCGTCTCAGAGCAGAGCGTCTCAGAGCGGAGCAGAGTGTCTCAGAGCGGAACGGAGCAGAGCGTCTCAGAGCGGAGCAGAGCAGAGCAGAGCCTCTCAGAGCGGAGCAGTCTCAGAGCGGAGCGTCTCAGAGCAGAGCGGAGCGGAGCGTCTCAGAGCGGAGCAGAGCGTCTCAGAGCGGAGCGGAGCAGAGCGTCTCAGAGCAAAGCGGAGCGTCTGAGAGCGGAGCGGAGCAGAGCGTCTCAGAGCAGAGCGGAGCATCTCAGAGCAAAGCGGAGCGTCTCAGAGCGGAGCAGTCTCAGAGCGGAGCGTCTCAGAGCAGAGCGGAGCGGAGCATCTCAGAGCGGAGCATCTCAGAGCAGAGCGGAGCAGAGCGGAGCGGAGCAGAGCGTCTCAGAGCGGAGCATCTCAGAGCGGAGCATCTCAGAGCGGAGCGGAGCAGAGCGTCTCAGAGCGTCTCAGAGCGGAGCGGAGCAGAGCGGAGCATCTCAGAGCGGAGCATCTCAGAGCAGAGCGGAGCGGAGCGGAGCGGAGCGGAGCGGAGCAGAGCGGAGCAGAGCAGAGCGTCTCAGAGCGGAGCAGTCTCAGAGCGGAGCGTCTCGGAGCAGAGCATCTCAGAGCAGAGCGGAGCGTCTGAGAGCGGAGCGGAGCATCTCAGAGCGTCTCAGAGCGGAGCGGAGCATCTCAGAGCGTCTCAGAGCAGAGCGGAGCATCTCAGAGCGTCTCAGAGCGGAGCGGAGCATCTCAGAGCGTCTCAGAGCAGAGCGGAGCATCTCAGAGCGTCTCAGAGCGGAGCGGAGCATCTCAGAGCGTCTCAAAGCGGAGCGGAGCATCTCAGAGCGTCTCAGAGCAGAGCGGAGCATCTCAGAGCGTCTCGGAGCGGAGCAGAGCGCCTCAGAGCAGAGCGGAGCAGAGCGCCTCAGAGCGGAACAGTGTCAGAGCGGAGCGTCTCGGAGCAGAGCGTCTCAGAGCAGAGCGGAGCGGAGCGTCTCAGAGCGGAGCAGAGCGTCTCAGAGCGGAGCGGAGCAGAGCGTCTCAGAGTGTCTCAGAGCGGAGCATCTCAGAGCAGAGCGGAGCGTCTGAGAGCGGAGCGGAGCAGAGCGTCTCAGAGCGGAGCGGAGCAGAGCGGAGCATCTCAGAGCGTCTCAGAGCGGAGCGGAGCAGAGCGCCTCAGAGCGGAACAGTCTCAGAGCGGAGCGTCTCGGAGCAGAGCGGAGCGGAGCGTCTCAGAGCGGAGCGTCTCAGAGCGGAGCGTCTCAGAGCGGAGCGGAGCAGAGCGTCTCAGAGCGGAGCGGAGCAGAGCGTCTCAGAGCAGAGCGTCTCAGAGCAGAGCGTCTCAGAGCGGAGCGGAGCAGAGCGTCTCAGAGCAGAGCGGAGCATCTCAGAGCAGAGCGGAGCGTCTGAGAGCGGAGCGGAGCAGAGCGTCTCAGAGCGGAGCGGAGCAGAGCGGAGCATCTCAGAGCGTCTCAGAGCAGAGCGTCTCAGAGCGGAGCGGAGCAGAGCAGAGCGTCTCAGAACGGAGCGGAGCAGAGCAGAGCGGAGCAGAGCGGAGCAGAGCGGAGCAGAGCAGAGCGTCTCAGAGCGGAGCAGTCTCAGAGCGGAGCGTCTCGGAGCAGAGCATCTCAGAGCAGAGCGGAGCGTCTGAGAGCGGAGCGGAGCAGAGCGTCTCAGAGCGGAGCGGAGCAGAGCGGAGCATCTCAGAGCTTCTCAGAGCAGAGCGGAGCATCTCAGAGCGTCTCAGAGCGGAGCGGAGCAGAGCGTCTCAGAGCAGAGCGGAGCAGAGCGCCTCAGAGCGGAACAGTCTCAGAGCGGAGCGTCTCGGAGCAGAGCGTCTCAGAGCAGAGCGTCTCAGAGCGGAGCGTCTCAGAGCGGAGCGGAGCAGAGCGTCTCAGAGCGGAGCGTCTCAGAGCAGAGCGTCTCAGAGCGGAGCGGAGCATATCAAAGCAGAGCGGAGCGTCTGAGAGCGGAGCGGAGCAGAGCGTCTCAGAGCGGAGCGGAGCAGAGCGGAGCATCTCAGAGCGTCTCAGAGCGGAGCGGAGCAGAGCGCCTCAGAGCGGAACAGTCTCAGAGCGGAGCGTCTCGGAGCAGAGCGTCTCAGAGCAGAGCGGAGCGGAGCGTCTCAGAGGGGAGCGTCTCAGAGCGGAGCGGAGCGGAGCGGAGCAGAGCGTCTCAGAGCAGAGCGTTTCAGAGCGGAGCGGAGCAGAGCGTCTCAGAGCAGAGCGGAGCATCTCAGAGCAGAGCGGAGCGTCTGAGAGCGGAGCGGAGCAGAGCGTCTCAGAGTGGAGCGGAGCAGAGCGGAGCATCTCAGAGCGTCTCAGAGCAGAGCGTCTCAGAGCGGAGCGGAGCAAAGCGTCTCAGAGCGGAGCGGAGCAGAGCGGAGCATCTCAGAGCGTCTCAGAGCAGAGCGTCTCAGAGCGGAGCGGAGCAGAGCGCCTCAGAGCGGAGCGGAGCATCTCAGAGCGTCTCAGAGCGGAGCGGAGCATCTCAGAGCGTCTCAGAGCGGAGCGTCTCAGAGCGGAGGGGAGCAGAGCGTCTCAGAGCGGAGCGTCTCAGATTAGAGCGTCTCAGAGCGGAGCGGAGCAGAGCGTCTCAGAGCAGAGCGTCTCAGAGCGGAGCGTCTCAGAGCGGAGCGGAGCAGAGCGTCTCAGAGCAGAGCGTCTCAGAGCGGAGCGTCTCAGAGCAGAGCAGAGCGTCGCAGAACAGAGCGTCTCAGAGCGGAGCGTCTCAGAGCAGAGCATCTCAGAGCAGAGCGTCTCAGAGCAGAACGGAGCAGAGCGTCTCAGAGCGGAGCGGAGCAGAGCGGAGCAGAGCGTCTCAGAGCGGAGCGTCTCAGAGCGGAGCGTCTCAGAGCGGAGCGTCTCAGAGCAGAGCGTCTCAGAGCGGAGCGGAGCAGAGCGTCTCAGAGCAGAAAGTCTCAAAGCGGAGCGTCTCAGAGCGGAGCGGAGCAGAGCATCTCAGAGCGGAGCGGAGCAGAGCGTCTCAGAGCAGAGCGTCTCAGAGCAGAGCGGAGCGTCTCAGAGCAGAGCGTCTCAGAGCGGAGCGGAGCAGAGCGGAGCAGAGCGTCTCAGAGCGGAGTAGAGCGGAGCATCTCAGAGCGGAGCATCTCAGAGCAGAACGGAGCAGAGCAGAGCGTCTCAGAGCGGAGCAGTCTCAGAGCGGAGCGTCTCGGAGCAGAGCATCTCAGAGCAGAGCGGAGCGTCTGAGAGCGGAGCGGAGCAGAGCGTCTCAGAGCGGAGCATCTCAGAGCGGAGCGGAGCGGAGCAGAGCGTCTCAGAGCGGAGCGGAGCAGAGCGGAGCATCTCAGAGCGGAGCGGAGCGGAGCAGAGCGTCTCAGAGCAGAGCGGAGCAGAGCGGAGCAGAGCAGAGCGGAGCGGAGCAGATCGTCTCAGAGCAGAGCGGAGCATCTCAGAGCGGAGCATCTCAGAGCGGAGCATCTCAGAGCGTCTCAGAGCAGAGCGTCTCAGAGCGGAGCAGAGCAGAGCGTCTCAGAGCGGAGCGTCTCAGAGCAGAGCGTCTCAGAGCGGAGCAGAGCGTCTCAGAGCGGAGCGGAGCAGAGCGTCTCAGAGCGGAGCAGAGAAGAGCAGAGCGTCTCAGAGCGGAGCAGTCTCAGAGCGGAGCGTCTCAGAGCAGAGCGGAGCGGAGCGTCTCAGAGCGGAGCAGAGCGTCTCAGAGCGGAGCGGAGCAGAGCGTCTCAGAGCAGAGCGTCACAGAGCGGAGCGGAGCGTCTGAGAGCGGAGCGTCTCAGAGCGGAGCGGAGCATCTCAGAGCGTCTCAGAGCGGAGCAGAGCAGAGCGTCTCAGAGCGGAGCGTCTCAGAGCAGAGCGTCTCAGAGCGGAGCAGAGCGTCTCAGAGCAGAGTGTCTCAGAGCGGAGCGTCTCAGAGCGGAGCATCACAGAGCGTCTCAGATTAGAGCGTCTCAGAGCGGAGCGGAGCAGAGCGTCTCAGAGCAGAGCGTCTCAGAGCGGAGCGTCTCAGAGCGGAGCGGAGCAGAGCGTCTCAGAGCAGAGCGTCTCAGAGCGGAGCGTCTCAGAGCAGAGCAGAGCGTCGCAGAACAGAGCGTCTCAGAGCGGAGCGTCTCAGAGCAGAGCATCTCAGAGCAGAGCGTCTCAGAGCAGAACGGAGCAGAGCGTCTCAGAGCGGAGCGGAGCAGAGCGTCTCAGAGCGGAGCGTCTCAGAGCGGAGCGTCTCAGAGCGGAGCGTCTCAGAGCGGAGCGGAGCAGAGCGTCTCAGAGCAGAAAGTCTCAAAGCGGAGCGTCTCAGAGCGGAGCGGAGCAGAGCATCTCAGAGCGGAGCGGAGCAGAGCGTCTCAGAGCAGAGCGTCTCAGAGCAGAGCGGAGCGTCTCAGAGCAGAGCGTCTCAGAGCGGAGCGGAGCAGAGCGGAGCAGAGCGTCTCAGAGCGGAGTAGAGCGGAGCATCTCAGAGCGGAGCATCTCAGAGCAGAACGGAGCAGAGCAGAGCGTCTCAGAGCGGAGCAGTCTCAGAGCGGAGCGTCTCGGAGCAGAGCATCTCAGAGCAGAGCGGAGCGTCTGAGAGCGGAGCGGAGCAGAGCGTCTCAGAGCGGAGCATCTCAGAGCGGAGCGGAGCGGAGCAGAGCGTCTCAGAGCGGAGCGGAGCAGAGCGGAGCATCTCAGAGCGGAGCGGAGCAGAGCGTCTCAGAGCAGAGCGGAGCAGAGCGGAGCAGAGCAGAGCGGAGCGGAGCAGATCGTCTCAGAGCAGAGCGGAGCATCTCAGAGCGGAGCATCTCAGAGCGGAGCATCTCAGAGCGTCTCAGAGCAGAGCGTCTCAGAGCGGAGCAGAGCAGAGCGTCTCAGAGCGGAGCGTCTCAGAGCAGAGCGTCTCAGAGCGGAGCAGAGCGTCTCAGAGCGGAGCGGAGCAGAGCGTCTCAGAGCGGAGCAGAGAAGAGCAGAGCGTCTCAGAGCGGAGCAGTCTCAGAGCGGAGCGTCTCAGAGCAGAGCGGAGCGGAGCGTCTCAGAGCGGAGCAGAGCGTCTCAGAGCGGAGCGGAGCAGAGCGTCTCAGAGCAGAGCGTCACAGAGCGGAGCGGAGCGTCTGAGAGCGGAGCGTCTCAGAGCGGAGCGGAGCATCTCAGAGCGTCTCAGAGCGGAGCAGAGCAGAGCGTCTCAGAGCGGAGCGTCTCAGAGCAGAGCGTCTCAGAGCGGAGCAGAGCGTCTCAGAGCAGAGTGTCTCAGAGCGGAGCGTCTCAGAGCGGAGCATCACAGAGCGTCTCAGAGCAGAGCGTCTCAGAGCGGAGCAGAGCAGAGCGTCTCAGAGTGGAGCGTCTCAGAGCAGAGCGTCTCAGAGCGGAGCAGAGCGTCTCAGAGCGGAGCGGAGCAGAGCGTCTCAGAGCGGAGCAGAGCAGAGCAGAGCGTCTCAGAGCGGAGCAGTCTCAGAGCGGAGCGTCTCAGAGCAGAGCGGAGCGGAGCGTCTCAGAGCGGAGCAGAGCGTCTCAGAGCGGAGCGGAGCAGAGCGTCTCAGAGCAAAGCGGAGCGTCTGAGAGCGGAGCGGAGCAGAGCGTCTCAGAGCAGAGCGGAGCATCTCAGAGCAAAGCGGAGCGTCTCAGAGCGGAGCAGTCTCAGAGCGGAGCGTCTCAGAGCAGAGCGGAGCGGAGCATCTCAGAGCGGAGCATCTCAGAGCAGAGCGGAGCGTCTCAGAGCGGAGCAGTCTCAGAGCGGAGCGTCTCAGAGCAGAGCGGAGCGGAGCATCTCAGAGCGGAGCATCTCAGAGCAGAGCGGAGCAGAGCGGAGCGGAGCAGAGCGTCTCAGAGCGGAGCATCTCAGAGCGGAGCATCTCAGAGCGGAGCGGAGCAGAGCGTCTCAGAGCGGAGCGGAGCAGAGCGGAGCATCTCAGAGCGGAGCATCTCAGAGCAGAGCGGAGCAGAGCGGAGCAGAGCAGAGCGTCTCAGAGCGGAGCAGTCTCAGAGCGGAGCGTCTCGGAGCAGAGCATCTCAGAGCAGAGCGGAGCGTCTGAGAGCGGAGCGGAGCATCTCAGAGCGTCTCAGAGCGGAGCGGAGCATCTCAGAGCGTCTCAGAGCAGAGCGGAGCATCTCAGAGCGTCTCAGAGCGGAGCGGAGCATCTCAGAGCGTCTCAAAGCGGAGCGGAGCATCTCAGAGCGTCTCAGAGCAGAGCGGAGCATCTCAGAGCGTCTCAGAGCGGAGCGGAGCAGAGCGCCTCAGAGCAGAGCGGAGCAGAGCGCCTCAGAGCGGAACAGTGTCAGAGCGGAGCGTCTCGGAGCAGAGCGTCTCAGAGCAGAGCGGAGCGGAGCGTCTCAGAGCGGAGCGGAGCAGAGCGTCTCAGAGCGGAGCGGAGCAGAGCGTCTCAGAGTGTCTCAGAGCGGAGCGGAGCATCTCAGAGCAGAGCGGAGCGTCTGAGAGCGGAGCAGAGCAGAGCGTCTCAGAGCGGAGCGTCTCAGAGCAGAGCGTCTCAGAGCGGAGCAGAGCGTCTCAGAGCGGAGCGGAGCAGAGCGTCTCAGAGCGGAGCAGAGAAGAGCAGAGCGTCTCAGAGCGGAGCAGTCTCAGAGCGGAGCGTCTCAGAGCAGAGCGGAGCGGAGCGTCTCAGAGCGGAGCAGAGCGTCTCAGAGCGGAGCGGAGCAGAGCGTCTCAGAGCAGAGCGTCACAGAGCGGAGCGGAGCGTCTGAGAGCGGAGCGTCTCAGAGCGGAGCGGAGCATCTCAGAGCGTCTCAGAGCGGAGCAGAGCAGAGCGTCTCAGAGCGGAGCGTCTCAGAGCAGAGCGTCTCAGAGCGGAGCAGAGCGTCTCAGAGCAGAGTGTCTCAGAGCGGAGCGTCTCAGAGCGGAGCATCACAGAGCGTCTCAGAGCAGAGCGTCTCAGAGCGGAGCAGAGCAGAGCGTCTCAGAGTGGAGCGTCTCAGAGCAGAGCGTCTCAGAGCGGAGCAGAGCGTCTCAGAGCGGAGCGGAGCAGAGCGTCTCAGAGCGGAGCAGAGCAGAGCAGAGCGTCTCAGAGCGGAGCAGTCTCAGAGCGGAGCGTCTCAGAGCAGAGCGGAGCGGAGCGTCTCAGAGCGGAGCAGAGCGTCTCAGAGCGGAGCGGAGCAGAGCGTCTCAGAGCAAAGCGGAGCGTCTGAGAGCGGAGCGGAGCAGAGCGTCTCAGAGCAGAGCGGAGCATCTCAGAGCAAAGCGGAGCGTCTCAGAGCGGAGCAGTCTCAGAGCGGAGCGTCTCAGAGCAGAGCGGAGCGGAGCATCTCAGAGCGGAGCATCTCAGAGCAGAGCGGAGCGTCTCAGAGCGGAGCAGTCTCAGAGCGGAGCGTCTCAGAGCAGAGCGGAGCGGAGCATCTCAGAGCGGAGCATCTCAGAGCAGAGCGGAGCAGAGCGGAGCGGAGCAGAGCGTCTCAGAGCGGAGCATCTCAGAGCGGAGCATCTCAGAGCGGAGCGGAGCAGAGCGTCTCAGAGCGGAGCGGAGCAGAGCGGAGCATCTCAGAGCGGAGCATCTCAGAGCAGAGCGGAGCAGAGCGGAGCAGAGCAGAGCGTCTCAGAGCGGAGCAGTCTCAGAGCGGAGCGTCTCGGAGCAGAGCATCTCAGAGCAGAGCGGAGCGTCTGAGAGCGGAGCGGAGCATCTCAGAGCGTCTCAGAGCGGAGCGGAGCATCTCAGAGCGTCTCAGAGCAGAGCGGAGCATCTCAGAGCGTCTCAGAGCGGAGCGGAGCATCTCAGAGCGTCTCAAAGCGGAGCGGAGCATCTCAGAGCGTCTCAGAGCAGAGCGGAGCATCTCAGAGCGTCTCAGAGCGGAGCGGAGCAGAGCGCCTCAGAGCAGAGCGGAGCAGAGCGCCTCAGAGCGGAACAGTGTCAGAGCGGAGCGTCTCGGAGCAGAGCGTCTCAGAGCAGAGCGGAGCGGAGCGTCTCAGAGCGGAGCGGAGCAGAGCGTCTCAGAGCGGAGCGGAGCAGAGCGTCTCAGAGTGTCTCAGAGCGGAGCGGAGCATCTCAGAGCAGAGCGGAGCGTCTGAGAGCGGAGCGGAGCAGTGCGTCTCAGAGCGGAGCGGAGCAGAGCGGAGCATCTCAGAGCGTCTCAGAGCGGAGCGGAGCAGAGCGCCTCAGAGCGGAACAGTCTCAGAGCGGAGCGTCTCGGAGCAGAGCGGAGCGGAGCGTCTCAGAGCGGAGCGTCTCAGAGCGGAGCAGAGCAGAGCGTCTCAGAGCGGAGCGGAGCAGAGCGTCTCAGAGCAGAGCGTCTCAGAGCAGAGCGTCTCAGAGCGGAGCGGAGCAGAGCGTCTCAGAGCAGAGCGGAGCATCTCAGAGCAGAGCGGAGCGTCTGAGAGCGGAGCGGAGTAGAGCGTCTCAGAGCGGAGCGGAGCAGAGCGGAGCATCTCAGAGCGTCTCAGAGCAGAGCGTCTCAGAGCGGAGCGGAGCAGAGCAGAGCGTCTCAGAACGGAGCGGAGCAGAGCAGAGCGGAGCAGAGCGGAGCAGAGCGGAGCAGAGCAGAGCGTCTCAGAGCGGAGCAGTCTCAGAGCGGAGCGTCTCGGAGCAGAGCATCTCAGAGCAGAGCGGAGCGTCTGAGAGCGGAGCGGAGCAGAGCGTCTCAGAGCGGAGCGGAGCAGAGCGGAGCATCTCAGAGCTTCTCAGAGCAGAGCGGAGCATCTCAGAGCGTCTCAGAGCGGAGCGGAGCAGAGCGTCTCAGAGCAGAGCGGAGCAGAGCGCCTCAGAGCGGAACAGTCTCAGAGCGGAGCGTCTCGGAGCAGAGCGTCTCAGAGCAGAGCGGAGCGGAGCGTCTCAGAGCGGAGCGTCTCAGAGCGGAGCGGAGCAGAGCGTCTCAGAGCGGAGCGGAGCAGAGCGTCTCAGAGCAGAGCGTCTCAGAGCGGAGCGGAGCATATCAAAGCAGAGCGGAGCGTCTGAGAGCGGAGCGGAGCAGAGCGGAGCATCTCAGAGCGTCTCAGAGCGGAGCGGAGCAGAGCGCCTCAGAGCGGAACAGTCTCAGAGCGGAGCGTCTCGGAGCAGAGCGTCTCAGAGCAGAGCGGAGCGGAGCGTCTCAGAGGGGAGCGTCTCAGAGCGGAGCGGAGCGGAGCGGAGCAGAGCGTCTCAGAGCAGAGCGTTTCAGAGCGGAGCGGAGCAGAGCGTCTCAGAGCAGAGCGGAGCATCTCAGAGCAGAGCGGAGCGTCTGAGAGCGGAGCGGAGCAGAGCGTCTCAGAGTGGAGCGGAGCATCTCAGAGCGTCTCAGAGCAGAGCGTCTCAGAGCGGAGCGGAGCAAAGCGTCTCAGAGCGGAGCGGAGCAGAGCGGAGCATCTCAGAGCGTCTCAGAGCAGAGCGTCTCAGAGCGGAGCGGAGCAGAGCGTCTCAGAGCGGAGCGGAGCATCTCAGAGCGTCTCAGAGCGGAGCGGAGCAGAGCGTCTCAGAGCAGAGCGTCTCAGAGCGGAGCGGAGCAGAGCGTCTCAGAGCAGAGCGGAGCATCTCAGAGCAGAGCGGAGCGTCTGAGAGCGGAGCGGAGCAGAGCGTCTCAGAGCGGAGCGGAGCAGAGCGGAGCATCTCAGAGCGTCTCAGAGCAGAGCGTCTCAGAGCGGAGCGGAGCAGAGCAGAGCGTCTCAGAACGGAGCGGAGCGGAGCAGAGCGGAGCAGAGCGGAGCAGAGCAGAGCGTCTCAGAGCGGAGCAGTCTCAGAGCGGAGCGTCTCGGAGCAGAGCATCTCAGAGCAGAGCGGAGCGTCTGAGAGCGGAGCGGAGCAGAGCGTCTCAGAGCGGAGCGGAGCAGAGCGGAGCATCTCAGAGCTTCTCAGAGCAGAGCGGAGCATCTCAGAGCGTCTCAGAGCGGAGCGGAGCAGAGCGTCTCAGAGCAGAGCGGAGCAGAGCGCCTCAGAGCGGAACAGTCTCAGAGCGCAGCGTCTCGGAGCAGAGCGTCTCAGAGCAGAGCGTCTCAGAGCGGAGCGTCTCAGAGCGGAGCAGAGCAGAGCGTCTCAGAGCGGAGCGTCTCAGAGCAGAGCGTCTCAGAGCGGAGCGGAGCATATCAAAGCAGAGCGGAGCGTCTGAGAGCGGAGCGGAGCAGAGCGTCTCAGAGCGGAGCGGAGCAGAGCGGAGCATCTCAGAGCGTCTCAGAGCGGAGCGGAGCAGAGCGCCTCAGAGCGGAACAGTCTCAGAGCGGAGCGTCTCGGAGCAGAGCGTCTCAGAGCAGAGCGGAGCGGAGCGTCTCAGAGGGGAGCGTCTCAGAGCGGAGCGGAGCGGAGCGTCTCAGAGCAGAGCGTTTCAGAGCGGAGCGGAGCAGAGCGTCTCAGAGCAGAGCGGAGCATCTCAGAGCAGAGCGGAGCGTCTGAGAGCGGAGCGGAGCAGAGCGTCTCAGAGTGGAGCGGAGCAGAGCGGAGCATCTCAGAGCGTCTCAGAGCAGAGCGTCTCAGAGCGGAGCGGAGCAAAGCGTCTCAGAGCGGAGCGGAGCAGAGCGGAGCATCTCAGAGCGTCTCAGAGCAGAGCGTCTCAGAGCGGAGCGGAGCAGAGCGTCTCAGAGCGGAGCGGAGCATCTCAGAGCGTCTCAGAGCGGAGCGGAGCATCTCAGAGCGGAGCGTCTCAGAGCGGAGGAGAGCAGAGCGTCTCAGAGCGGAGCGTCTCAGATTAGAGCGTCTCAGAGCGGAGCGGAGCAGAGCGTCTCAGAGCAGAGCGTCTCAGAGCGGAGCGTCTCAGAGCGGAGCGGAGCAGAGCGTCTCAGAGCAGAGCGTCTCAGAGCGGAGCGTCTCAGAGCAGAGCAGAGCGTCGCAGAGCAGAGCGTCTCAGAGCGGAGCGTCTCAGAGCAGAGCATCTCAGAGCAGAGCGTCTCAGAGCAGAACGGAGCAGAGCGTCTCAGAGCGGAGCGGAGCAGAGCGTCTCAGAGCGGAGCGTCTCAGAGCGGAACGTCTCAGAGCGGAGCGTCTCAGAGCAGAGCGTCTCAGAGCGGAGCGGAGCAGAGCGTCTCAGAGCAGAAAGTCTCAAAGCGTCTCAGAGCGGAGTCTCAGAGCGGAGCAGTCTCAGAGCAGAGCGTCTCAGAGCAGAGCGTCTCAGAGCGGAACGTCTCAGAGCAGAGCGTCTCAGAGCGGAGCGTCTCAGAGCGGAGCGTCTCAGAGCGTCTCAGAGCGGAGCAGTCTCAGAGCGGAGCGTCTCAGAGCGGAGCGGAGCGGAGCATCTCAGAGCGGAGCATCTCAGAGCGGAGCGGAGCAGAGCGTCTCAGAGCGTCTCAGAGCGGAGCGGAGCAGAGCGTCTCAGAGCGGAGTAGAGCGGAGCATCTCAGAGCGGAGCATCTCAGAGCAGAGCGGAGCAGAGCAGAGCGTCTCAGAGCGGAGCAGTCTCAGAGCGGAGCGTCTCGGAGCAGAGCATCTCAGAGCAGAGCGGAGCGTCTGAGAGCGGAGCGGAGCAGAGCGTCTCAGAGCGGAGCATCTCAGAGCGGAGCAGAGCGTCTCAGAGCGGAGCGGAGCAGAGCGGAGCATCTCAGAGCGGAGCGGAGCAGAGCGTCTCAGAGCAGAGCGGAGCAGAGCGGAGCAGAGCAGAGCGGAGCGGAGCAGATCGTCTCAGAGCAGAGCGGAGCATCTCAGAGCGGAGCATCTCAGAGCGGAGCATCTCAGAGCGTCTCAGAGCAGAGCGTCTCAGAGCGGAGCAGAGCAGAGCGTCTCAGAGCGGAGCGTCTCAGAGCAGAGCGTCTCAGAGCGTCTCAGAGCGGAGCGGAGCAGAGCGTCTCAGAGCGGAGCAGAGCAGAGCAGAGCGTCTCAGAGCGGAGCAGTCTCAGAGCGGAGCGTCTCAGAGCAGAGCGGAGCGGAGCGTCTCAGAGCGGAGCAGAGCGGAGCAGAGCGTCTCAGAGCGGAGCGGAGCAGAGCGTCTCAGAGCAGAGCGTCACAGAGCGGAGCGGAGCGTCTGAGAGCGGAGCGTCTCAGAGCGGAGCGGAGCATCTCAGAGCGTCTCAGAGCGGAGCAGAGCAGAGCGTCTCAGAGCGGAGCGTCTCAGAGCAGAGCGTCTCAGAGCGGAGCAGAGCGTCTCAGAGCAGAGTGTCTCAGAGCGGAGCGTCTCAGAGCGGAGCATCACAGAGCGTCTCAGAGCAGAGCGTCTCAGAGCGGAGCAGAGCAGAGCGTCTCAGAGTGGAGCGTCTCAGAGCAGAGCGTCTCAGAGCGGAGCAGAGCGTCTCAGAGCGGAGCGGAGCAGAGCGTCTCAGAGCGGAGCAGAGCAGAGCAGAGCGTCTCAGAGCGGAGCAGTCTCAGAGCGGAGCGTCTCAGAGCAGAGCGGAGCGGAGCGTCTCAGAGCGGAGCAGAGCGTCTCAGAGCGGAGCGGAGCAGAGCGTCTCAGAGCAAAGCGGAGCGTCTGAGAGCGGAGCGGAGCAGAGCGTCTCAGAGCAGAGCGGAGCATCTCAGAGCAAAGCGGAGCGTCTCAGAGCGGAGCAGTCTCAGAGCGGAGCGTCTCAGAGCAGAGCGGAGCGGAGCATCTCAGAGCGGAGCATCTCAGAGCAGAGCGGAGCGTCTCAGAGCGGAGCAGTCTCAGAGCGGAGCGTCTCAGAGCAGAGCGGAGCGGAGCATCTCAGAGCGGAGCATCTCAGAGCAGAGCGGAGCAGAGCGGAGCGGAGCAGAGCGTCTCAGAGCGGAGCATCTCAGAGCGGAGCATCTCAGAGCGGAGCGGAGCAGAGCGTCTCAGAGCGTCTCAGAGCGGAGCGGAGCAGAGCGGAGCATCTCAGAGCGGAGCATCTCAGAGCAGAGCGGAGCAGAGCGGAGCAGAGCAGAGCGTCTCAGAGCGGAGCAGTCTCAGAGCGGAGCGTCTCGGAGCAGAGCATCTCAGAGCAGAGCGGAGCGTCTGAGAGCGGAGCGGAGCATCTCAGAGCGTCTCAGAGCGGAGCGGAGCATCTCAGAGCGTCTCAGAGCAGAGCGGAGCATCTCAGAGCGTCTCAGAGCGGAGCGGAGCATCTCAGAGCGTCTCAAAGCGGAGCGGAGCATCTCAGAGCGTCTCAGAGCAGAGCGGAGCATCTCAGAGCGTCTCAGAGCGGAGCGGAGCAGAGCGCCTCAGAGCAGAGCGGAGCAGAGCGCCTCAGAGCGGAACAGTGTCAGAGCGGAGCGTCTCGGAGCAGAGCGTCTCAGAGCAGAGCGGAGCGGAGCGTCTCAGAGCGGAGCGGAGCAGAGCGTCTCAGAGCGGAGCGGAGCAGAGCGTCTCAGAGTGTCTCAGAGCGGAGCGGAGCATCTCAGAGCAGAGCGGAGCGTCTGAGAGCGGAGCGGAGCAGTGCGTCTCAGAGCGGAGCGGAGCAGAGCGGAGCATCTCAGAGCGTCTCAGAGCGGAGCGGAGCAGAGCGCCTCAGAGCGGAACAGTCTCAGAGCGGAGCGTCTCGGAGCAGAGCGGAGCGGAGCGTCTCAGAGCGGAGCGTCTCAGAGCGGAGCAGAGCAGAGCGTCTCAGAGCGGAGCGGAGCAGAGCGTCTCAGAGCAGAGCGTCTCAGAGCAGAGCGTCTCAGAGCGGAGCGGAGCAGAGCGTCTCAGAGCAGAGCGGAGCATCTCAGAGCAGAGCGGAGCGTCTGAGAGCGGAGCGGAGTAGAGCGTCTCAGAGCGGAGCGGAGCAGAGCGGAGCATCTCAGAGCGTCTCAGAGCAGAGCGTCTCAGAGCGGAGCGGAGCAGAGCAGAGCGTCTCAGAACGGAGCGGAGCAGAGCAGAGCGGAGCAGAGCGGAGCAGAGCGGAGCAGAGCAGAGCGTCTCAGAGCGGAGCAGTCTCAGAGCGGAGCGTCTCGGAGCAGAGCATCTCAGAGCAGAGCGGAGCGTCTGAGAGCGGAGCGGAGCAGAGCGTCTCAGAGCGGAGCGGAGCAGAGCGGAGCATCTCAGAGCTTCTCAGAGCAGAGCGGAGCATCTCAGAGCGTCTCAGAGCGGAGCGGAGCAGAGCGTCTCAGAGCAGAGCGGAGCAGAGCGCCTCAGAGCGGAACAGTCTCAGAGCGGAGCGTCTCGGAGCAGAGCGTCTCAGAGCAGAGCGGAGCGGAGCGTCTCAGAGCGGAGCGTCTCAGAGCGGAGCGGAGCAGAGCGTCTCAGAGCGGAGCGGAGCAGAGCGTCTCAGAGCAGAGCGTCTCAGAGCGGAGCGGAGCATATCAAAGCAGAGCGGAGCGTCTGAGAGCGGAGCGGAGCAGAGCGGAGCATCTCAGAGCGTCTCAGAGCGGAGCGGAGCAGAGCGCCTCAGAGCGGAACAGTCTCAGAGCGGAGCGTCTCGGAGCAGAGCGTCTCAGAGCAGAGCGGAGCGGAGCGTCTCAGAGGGGAGCGTCTCAGAGCGGAGCGGAGCGGAGCGGAGCAGAGCGTCTCAGAGCAGAGCGTTTCAGAGCGGAGCGGAGCAGAGCGTCTCAGAGCAGAGCGGAGCATCTCAGAGCAGAGCGGAGCGTCTGAGAGCGGAGCGGAGCAGAGCGTCTCAGAGTGGAGCGGAGCATCTCAGAGCGTCTCAGAGCAGAGCGTCTCAGAGCGGAGCGGAGCAAAGCGTCTCAGAGCGGAGCGGAGCAGAGCGGAGCATCTCAGAGCGTCTCAGAGCAGAGCGTCTCAGAGCGGAGCGGAGCAGAGCGTCTCAGAGCGGAGCGGAGCATCTCAGAGCGTCTCAGAGCGGAGCGGAGCAGAGCGTCTCAGAGCAGAGCGTCTCAGAGCGGAGCGGAGCAGAGCGTCTCAGAGCAGAGCGGAGCATCTCAGAGCAGAGCGGAGCGTCTGAGAGCGGAGCGGAGCAGAGCGTCTCAGAGCGGAGCGGAGCAGAGCGGAGCATCTCAGAGCGTCTCAGAGCAGAGCGTCTCAGAGCGGAGCGGAGCAGAGCAGAGCGTCTCAGAACGGAGCGGAGCGGAGCAGAGCGGAGCAGAGCGGAGCAGAGCAGAGCGTCTCAGAGCGGAGCAGTCTCAGAGCGGAGCGTCTCGGAGCAGAGCATCTCAGAGCAGAGCGGAGCGTCTGAGAGCGGAGCGGAGCAGAGCGTCTCAGAGCGGAGCGGAGCAGAGCGGAGCATCTCAGAGCTTCTCAGAGCAGAGCGGAGCATCTCAGAGCGTCTCAGAGCGGAGCGGAGCAGAGCGTCTCAGAGCAGAGCGGAGCAGAGCGCCTCAGAGCGGAACAGTCTCAGAGCGCAGCGTCTCGGAGCAGAGCGTCTCAGAGCAGAGCGTCTCAGAGCGGAGCGTCTCAGAGCGGAGCAGAGCAGAGCGTCTCAGAGCGGAGCGTCTCAGAGCAGAGCGTCTCAGAGCGGAGCGGAGCATATCAAAGCAGAGCGGAGCGTCTGAGAGCGGAGCGGAGCAGAGCGTCTCAGAGCGGAGCGGAGCAGAGCGGAGCATCTCAGAGCGTCTCAGAGCGGAGCGGAGCAGAGCGCCTCAGAGCGGAACAGTCTCAGAGCGGAGCGTCTCGGAGCAGAGCGTCTCAGAGCAGAGCGGAGCGGAGCGTCTCAGAGGGGAGCGTCTCAGAGCGGAGCGGAGCGGAGCGGAGCGGAGCAGAGCGTCTCAGAGCAGAGCGTTTCAGAGCGGAGCGGAGCAGAGCGTCTCAGAGCAGAGCGGAGCATCTCAGAGCAGAGCGGAGCGTCTGAGAGCGGAGCGGAGCAGAGCGTCTCAGAGTGGAGCGGAGCAGAGCGGAGCATCTCAGAGCGTCTCAGAGCAGAGCGTCTCAGAGCGGAGCGGAGCAAAGCGTCTCAGAGCGGAGCGGAGCAGAGCGGAGCATCTCAGAGCGTCTCAGAGCAGAGCGTCTCAGAGCGGAGCGGAGCAGAGCGTCTCAGAGCGGAGCGGAGCATCTCAGAGCGTCTCAGAGCGGAGCGGAGCATCTCAGAGCGGAGCGTCTCAGAGCGGAGGAGAGCAGAGCGTCTCAGAGCGGAGCGTCTCAGATTAGAGCGTCTCAGAGCGGAGCGGAGCAGAGCGTCTCAGAGCAGAGCGTCTCAGAGCGGAGCGTCTCAGAGCGGAGCGGAGCAGAGCGTCTCAGAGCAGAGCGTCTCAGAGCGGAGCGTCTCAGAGCAGAGCAGAGCGTCGCAGAGCAGAGCGTCTCAGAGCGGAGCATCTCAGAGCGGAGCGGAGCGGAGCGGAGCGGAGCGGAGCGGAGCAGAGCGTCTCAGAGCAGAGCGTTTCAGAGCGGAGCGGAGCAGAGCGTCTCAGAGCAGAGCGGAGCATCTCAGAGCAGAGCGGAGCGTCTGAGAGCGGAGCGGAGCAGAGCGTCTCAGAGTGGAGCGGAGCAGAGCGGAGCATCTCAGAGCGTCTCAGAGCAGAGCGTCTCAGAGCGGAGCGGAGCAAAGCGTCTCAGAGCGGAGCGGAGCAGAGCGGAGCATCTCAGAGCGTCTCAGAGCAGAGCGTCTCAGAGCGGAGCGGAGCAGAGCGTCTCAGAGCGGAGCGGAGCATCTCAGAGCGTCTCAGAGCGGAGCGGAGCATCTCAGAGCGGAGCGTCTCAGAGCGGAGGAGAGCAGAGCGTCTCAGAGCGGAGCGTCTCAGATTAGAGCGTCTCAGAGCGGAGCGGAGCAGAGCGTCTCAGAGCAGAGCGTCTCAGAGCGGAGCGTCTCAGAGCGGAGCGGAGCAGAGCGTCTCAGAGCAGAGCGTCTCAGAGCGGAGCGTCTCAGAGCAGAGCAGAGCGTCGCAGAGCAGAGCGTCTCAGAGCGGAGCGTCTCAGAGCAGAGCATCTCAGAGTAGAGCGTCTCAGAGCAAAACGGAGCAGAGCGTCTCAGAGCGGAGCGGAGCAGAGCGTCTCAGAGCGGAGCGTCTCAGAGCGGAACGTCTCAGAGCGGAGCGTCTCAGAGCAGAGCGTCTCAGAGCGGAGCGGAGCAGAGCGTCTCAGAGCAGAAAGTCTCAAAGCGTCTCAGAGCGGAGTCTCAGAGCGGAGCAGTCTCAGAGCAGAGCGTCTCAGAGCAGAGCGTCTCAGAGCGGAACGTCTCAGAGCAGAGCGTCTCAGAGCGGAGCGTCTCAGAGCGGAGCGTCTCAGAGCGTCTCAGAGCGGAGCAGTCTCAGAGCGGAGCGTCTCAGAGCGGAGCGGAGCGGAGCATCTCAGAGCGGAGCATCTCAGAGCGGAGCGGAGCAGAGCGTCTCAGAGCGTCTCAGAGCGGAGCGGAGCAGAGCGTCTCAGAGCGGAGTAGAGCGGAGCATCTCAGAGCGGAGCATCTCAGAGCAGAGCGGAGCAGAGCAGAGCGTCTCAGAGCGGAGCAGTCTCAGAGCGGAGCGTCTCGGAGCAGAGCATCTCAGAGCAGAGCGGAGCGTCTGAGAGCGGAGCGGAGCAGAGCGTCTCAGAGCGGAGCATCTCAGAGCGGAGCAGAGCGTCTCAGAGCGGAGCGGAGCAGAGCGGAGCATCTCAGAGCGGAGCGGAGCAGAGCGTCTCAGAGCAGAGCGGAGCAGAGCGGAGCAGAGCAGAGCGGAGCGGAGCAGATCGTCTCAGAGCAGAGCGGAGCATCTCAGAGCGGAGCATCTCAGAGCGGAGCATCTCAGAGCGTCTCAGAGCAGAGCGTCTCAGAGCGGAGCAGAGCAGAGCGTCTCAGAGCGGAGCGTCTCAGAGCAGAGCGTCTCAGAGCGGAGCAGAGCGTCTCAGAGCGGAGCGGAGCAGAGCGTCTCAGAGCGGAGCAGAGCAGAGCAGAGCGTCTCAGAGCGGAGCAGTCTCAGAGCGGAGCGTCTCAGAGCAGAGCGTCTCAGAGCGGAGCAGAGCGTCTCAGAGCGGAGCGGAGCAGAGCGTCTCAGAGCAGAGCGTCACAGAGCGGAGCGGAGCGTCTGAGAGCGGAGCGTCTCAGAGCGGAGCGGAGCATCTCAGAGCGTCTCAGAGCGGAGCAGAGCAGAGCGTCTCAGAGCGGAGCGTCTCAGAGCAGAGCGTCTCAGAGCGGAGCAGAGCGTCTCAGAGCAGAGTGTCTCAGAGCGGAGCGTCTCAGAGCGGAGCATCACAGAGCGTCTCAGAGCAGAGCGTCTCAGAGCGGAGCAGAGCAGAGCGTCTCAGAGTGGAGCGTCTCAGAGCAGAGCGTCTCAGAGCGGAGCAGAGCGTCTCAGAGCGGAGCGGAGCAGAGCGTCTCAGAGCGGAGCAGAGCAGAGCAGAGCGTCTCAGAGCGGAGCAGTCTCAGAGCGGAGCGTCTCAGAGCAGAGCGGAGCGGAGCGTCTCAGAGCGGAGCAGAGCGTCTCAGAGCGGAGCGGAGCAGAGCGTCTCAGAGCAAAGCGGAGCGTCTGAGAGCGGAGCGGAGCAGAGCGTCTCAGAGCAGAGCGGAGCATCTCAGAGCAAAGCGGAGCGTCTCAGAGCGGAGCAGTCTCAGAGCGGAGCGTCTCAGAGCAGAGCGGAGCGGAGCATCTCAGAGCGGAGCATCTCAGAGCAGAGCGGAGCGTCTCAGAGCGGAGCAGTCTCAGAGCGGAGCGTCTCAGAGCAGAGCGGAGCGGAGCATCTCAGAGCGGAGCATCTCAGAGCAGAGCGGAGCAGAGCGGAGCGGAGCAGAGCGTCTCAGAGCGGAGCATCTCAGAGCGGAGCATCTCAGAGCGGAGCGGAGCAGAGCGTCTCAGAGCGTCTCAGAGCGGAGCGGAGCAGAGCGGAGCATCTCAGAGCGGAGCATCTCAGAGCAGAGCGGAGCAGAGCAGAGCGTCTCAGAGCGGAGCAGTCTCAGAGCGGAGCGTCTCGGAGCAGAGCATCTCAGAGCAGAGCGGAGCGTCTGAGAGCGGAGCGGAGCATCTCAGAGCGTCTCAGAGCGGAGCGGAGCATCTCAGAGCGTCTCAGAGCAGAGCGGAGCATCTCAGAGCGTCTCAGAGCGGAGCGGAGCATCTCAGAGCGTCTCAAAGCGGAGCGGAGCATCTCAGAGCGTCTCAGAGCAGAGCGGAGCATCTCAGAGCGTCTCAGAGCGGAGCGTCTCAGAGCAGAGCGGAGCGGAGCATCTCAGAGCGGAGCATCTCAGAGCAGAGCGGAGCAGAGCGGAGCGGAGCAGAGCGTCTCAGAGCGGAGCATCTCAGAGCGGAGCATCTCAGAGCGGAGCGGAGCAGAGCGTCTCAGAGCGTCTCAGAGCGGAGCGGAGCAGAGCGGAGCATCTCAGAGCGGAGCATCTCAGAGCAGAGCGGAGCAGAGCGGAGCAGAGCAGAGCGTCTCAGAGCGGAGCAGTCTCAGAGCGGAGCGTCTCGGAGCAGAGCATCTCAGAGCAGAGCGGAGCGTCTGAGAGCGGAGCGGAGCATCTCAGAGCGTCTCAGAGCGGAGCGGAGCATCTCAGAGCGTCTCAGAGCAGAGCGGAGCATCTCAGAGCGTCTCAGAGCGGAGCGGAGCATCTCAGAGCGTCTCAAAGCGGAGCGGAGCATCTCAGAGCGTCTCAGAGCAGAGCGGAGCATCTCAGAGCGTCTCAGAGCGGAGCGGAGCAGAGCGCCTCAGAGCAGAGCGGAGCAGAGCGCCTCAGAGCGGAACAGTGTCAGAGCGGAGCGTCTCGGAGCAGAGCGTCTCAGAGCAGAGCGGAGCGGAGCGTCTCAGAGCGGAGCGGAGCAGAGCGTCTCAGAGCGGAGCGGAGCAGAGCGTCTCAGAGTGTCTCAGAGCGGAGCGGAGCATCTCAGAGCAGAGCGGAGCGTCTGAGAGCGGAGCGGAGCAGAGCGTCTCAGAGCGGAGCGGAGCAGAGCGGAGCATCTCAGAGCGTCTCAGAGCGGAGCGGAGCAGAGCGCCTCAGAGCGGAACAGTCTCAGAGCGGAGCGTCTCGGAGCAGAGCGGAGCGGAGCGTCTCAGAGCGGAGCGTCTCAGAGCGGAGGGTCTCAGAGCGGAGCGGAGCAGAGCGTCTCAGAGCGGAGCGGAGCAGAGCGTCTCAGAGCAGAGCGTCTCAGAGCAGAGCGTCTCAGAGCGGAGCGGAGCAGAGCGTCTCAGAGCAGAGCGGAGCATCTCAGAGCAGAGCGGAGCGTCTGAGAGCGGAGCGGAGCAGAGCGTCTCAGAGCGGAGCGGAGCAGAGCGGAGCATCTCAGAGCGTCTCAGAGCAGAGCGTCTCAGAGCGGAGCGGAGCAGAGCAGAGCGTCTCAGAACGGAGCGGAGCAGAGCAGAGCGGAGCAGAGCGGAGCAGAGCGGAGCAGAGCGGAGCAGAGCAGAGCGTCTCAGAGCGGAGCAGTCTCAGAGCGGAGCGTCTCGGAGCAGAGCATCTCAGAGCAGAGCGGAGCGTCTGAGAGCGGAGCGGAGCAGAGCGTCTCAGAGCGGAGCATCTCAGAGCTTCTCAGAGCAGAGCGGAGCATCTCAGAGCGTCTCAGAGCGGAGCGGAGCAGAGCGTCTCAGAGCAGAGCGCCTCAGAGCGGAACAGTCTCAGAGCGGAGCGTCTCGGAGCAGAGCGTCTCAGAGCAGAGCGGAGCGGAGCGTCTCAGAGCGGAGCGTCTCAGAGCGGAGCGGAGCAGAGCGTCTCAGAGCGGAGCGGAGCAGAGCGTCTCAGAGCGGAGCGGAGCATATCAAAGCAGAGCGGAGCGTCTGAGAGCGGAGCGGAGCAGAGCGTCTCAGAGCGGAGCGGAGCAGAGCGGAGCATCTCAGAGCGTCTCAGAGCGGAGCGGAGCAGAGCGCCTCAGAGCGGAACAGTCTCAGAGCGGAGCGTCTCGGAGCAGAGCGTCTCAGAGCAGAGCGGAGCGGAGCGTCTCAGAGGGGAGCGTCTCAGAGCGGAGCGGAGCGGAGCGGAGCAGAGCGTCTCAGAGCAGAGCGTTTCAGAGCGGAGCGGAGCAGAGCGTCTCAGAGCAGAGCGGAGCATCTCAGAGCAGAGCGGAGCGTCTGAGAGCGGAGCGGAGCAGAGCGTCTCAGAGTGGAGCGGAGCAGAGCGGAGCATCTCAGAGCGTCTCAGAGCAAAGCGTCTCAGAGCGGAGCGGAGCAAAGCGTCTCAGAGCGGAGCGGAGCAGAGCGGAGCATCTCAGAGCGTCTCAGAGCAGAGCGTCTCAGAGCGGAGCGGAGCAGAGCGTCTCAGAGCGGAGCGGAGCATCTCAGAGCGTCTCAGAGCGGAGCGGAGCATCTCAGAGCGTCTCAGAGCGGAGCGGAGCATCTCAGAGCGTCTCAGAGCAGAGCGGAGCATCTCAGAGCGTCTCAGAGCGGAGCGGAGCAGAGCGCCTCAGAGCAGAACAGTCTCAGAGCGGAGCGTCTCGGAGCAGAGCGTCTCAGAGCGTCTCAGAGCAGAGCGTCTCAGAGCAGAGCGGAGCATCTCAGAGCAGAGCGGAGCGTCTGAGAGCGGAGCGGAGCAGAGCGTCTCAGAGTGGAGCGGAGCAGAGCGGAGCATCTCAGAGCGTCTCAGAGCAGAGCGTCTCAGAGCGGAGCGGAGCAGAGCGTCTCAGAGCGGAGCGGAGCAGAGCGGAGCATCTCAGAGCGGAGCGTCTCGGAGCAGAGCGTCTCAGAGCAGAGCGTCTCAGAGCGGAGCGGAGCAGAGCGGAGCGGAGCAGAGCAGAGCGTCTCAGAGCGGAGCGGAGCGTCTCAGAGTGGAGCGGAGCAGAGCGGAGCATCTCAGAGCGTCTCAGAGCAGAGCGTCTCAGAGCGGAGCGGAGCAGAGCGTCTCAGAGCGGAGCGGAGCAGAGCGGAGCATCTCAGAGCGGAGCGTCTCGGAGCAGAGCGTCTCAGAGCAGAGCGTCTCAGAGCGGAGCGGAGCAGAGCGGAGCGGAGCAGAGCAGAGCGTCTCAGAGCGGAGCGGAGCAGAGCGTCTCAGAGCAGAGCGCCTCAGAGCGGAGCGGAGCAGAGCAGAGCGTCTCAGAGCAGAGCGGAGCGTCTCAGAGCGGAGCGGAGCAGAGCGTCTCAGAGCAGAGCGTCTCAGAGCGGAGCGTCTCAGAGCGTCTCAGAGCAGAGCGGAGCGGAGCAGAGCGTCTCAGAGCGGAGCATCTCAGAGCAGAGCGGAGCGTCTCAGAGCGGAGCGTCTCAAAGCAGAGCGTTTCAGAGCAGAGCAGTCTCAGAGCAGAGCAGTCTCAGAGCGGAGCGGAGCAGAGCTGAGCGTCTCAGAGCGGAGCGGAGCAGAGCGTCTCAGAGCAGAGCGTCTCAGAGCGGAGCAGTCTCAGAGCGGAGCGTCTCAGAGCAGAGCGTCTCAGAGCGGAGCAGTCTCAGAGCGGAGCGTCTCAGAGCGGAGCGTCTCAGAGCGGAGCGTCTAAAAATGGGAGGGGAAACTCAGGGATAGACAGTAATATTTTAAAGCAATGGTCAGGGTTCCCACACATTTTTACCTGGTCATTTTCAAAACTTTTCCATCACTTTTTCACCCTATTTCCAGGCCTATATCAATCGTATGGTGGCAATAATGAGGCTCTTACTCCATCAATGCCCCAAGACAGACCTCGAGCAAAGGCGTCACATGACAGAACAGATCTACAAGCTAACAACGTTTGTTCTTAGCTTGTAGATGTATTATTTTTGTTACGTGATGTTCTGTATAATAGGCAGCACTGCATTTTACCATGTTACATATTTCATGAAATGTTAGACATGTTTTTTATGAACAAAATCAATAGCCAAAAACTATGTATATCCAAACATCTTCCAAAACATTTGATGAATTCCAAACATTTTCCAGGCCTGGCAGACAGTTTTTCTCATTTCAAAATATATCCAGGAAATTCATGACCGTGGGAATCCTGTTATTAACTGTAAAAGTACATAAAGAAATACATTCCCGGTTGTCAGGGGCAAACACTCTAAGAGAAGTTGTCAAACAACATTTACCTGTATGTGGAATGGTCATTGTGAAAAATATATCAGTGAAAGATTATATCAAAAAGTAGCTTTTTGTTTAATTGAAAAAATATTTTACAGGGTAGATTGGGGTTCCCAGAGATGAAGAATTGACCCCAGAGATGAATTGCATCAAATGGGGGTCTGTGGCCTAGTGCACATAAAAATTAGGGGGGGGGGGGGGGGTCCTTGAAATTCAAAGGTTTGAGAATCACTGACCCGTACAGACAGTAGAATGGGTGTATGTGTACCTGTGGTCCAAACATGACAGCGGCGGGTGCTCCCATCACGTCCGTTCCGGGCATGCGGCGACGGATCTTCTTGCAGAACTGTCTGATGTCGGAGCAGGAGGTGTCCAGGTCCTTCGGCAGGATGCAGAGGCTGGAGCTCTCCTGACCGGCGGTCAGGAAGGCCCGCAGGCGAGCCGACTCCACTGCAACACAGTCCAGGCCACTCTGGATGAACTGAGACACACCCATGGATTAAAGCAAAATACAATCTCACGACTGAAAAAGGTTTGTATGACCAAGTCGTAATGTGTGATTTGTGAAACAGTCGCAGGCGCATTGAGAGCATAGGTGCGCAACATGATGCCATAGAAGACATGCTGGCTTCTATGGAATACAAATGACTGAAATCAGTCGTGGCGAGAACTTGAATCCATGCACACCAGGCACTTATTCTCTCTCTCCATTCCCCTGTATCTCAGGGGCGCCCACCCTCTAGAGCCTGGTTCTGCCCAAGGTTTCTTCCCAATAACCACATGAACCCAATTCTGGGGCAAACATTTGATGACAATGTATTTCAGTGTAGAGCGAAAACAGGAGTGGATCTAGAATAGAGTTCTTGGGAATCCAGTCAACTAGGGTTTAAGTGGTTAAAAGGAGAGTTTTTTCCTTGCCACTGTTGCCAAATGTTCTCTCAGGGGGGGAAACGTTGGGTCTCTGCTCTATATGTAAACTGTCTTGAGACAATTTGTTAAATTTGACTATAGTGCCAAATCACAACAGAATTTAAAAAAAATCACCAAATTACAAAATAAACCTCCTTAGTCTTATTTTGTTAGATCCGTTTGTCTTTACAGTTGCAGTGTACGTAGCTTGCTTTCGGCTTTAACGGGCAAGGGTGTGACCGCATTAAAGGTGCAGCAGACAGCAGCAAACGGTAACCGCCTTCCATTCTGACATCTCGCCACTCCGACTAGTGGCTTCCGCGTGCGGTTAGGGTTAGGTATAGGGTTCGTTAACATCGGAAAGGCGACATGTAACCCAGCAAACACCAACAAAAAATAAATAAAGACAAAATAAAATCACAAGGCGTTGAAATACCTTGATGTGGTCAGCCAGCTGCACGGTGCAGTCCTCTGTGTGCTCCGCCAGGTGGATGCTGTACAGATGCTGGAGGACACAACAGTAGTGAGTTACTTACAGACAAGTAACAAGCATGAATATGTTGAATGCGTATTAATGCAGACCGGGCACATGCACAGTTTTTTCATGGAGAGAGACACACACACACACACACACACACACACACACACACAAGTGTGTGCATGTTTTAAATGCTAGATGGCAGCCTAGAGGTCCTGTATTGTTGTTACCTGGTAGTATTTGATGGCCTTGGTGAGTGGCTCCACTTGAATGGTCTCATCCAGCTGGTCTTTGTGCAGCAGGTCGATGAAGTAGTCCAGAGAGCGCTTGCCTCGTGGACGCTCATTTCAGAGTACAGCGTGCCCATCCTCTTAAACACCTCCACACTGCAGCCACTCATAGCCCTGGATGAGAGGAGGACATGACAATGGAACGACAGATAATGTTAGAAGTGGCGAGAGTGGAGAGACCGATAACGTTAAGGTTTTTGTGATACACAGGACGCTCAAAAGTAATGCATTAAGTGTGTTTTCAAACCAGTAGTGCGTTTGCTTTGTTCAGATTCAGGGACCAATATGATACAATGTTGCACTTTCCCTTGCAGCAAAAATAGCAGATTGTTGTGAGCTTGTAGAATTGCTAGTTTCACTATTCGTCATACGGTATGACGGTAAGTATGTAGGGCTTAAGTAGTTAACAGAGGACAAAACTTATAAACGAAATACGAGCGAGAAAAGTTGTCTCTCATTGGACTGAATTTTTATTGAAGATATTCAATACATTGGGAATAAAGGTGTTCAGTTCTGGATAGCAACATGGAGCATTACCAGAATCTTTTAATTTATTTGGAATCTTGTTATAAAGTTTTAGCATGGTGGGTATTCTCCAATGACAACATTCCCAATTTAGTCTCTCATGTGCGATAGTCACTCACGGTTCATATTTGTGCAGAGTGGCCTGCAGCAGGCCCAGGGAGTAGACCAGTCCTGAGGCGAAGCTGAGCTGCTCTCCACGGGATCCCCTCATCGCGGTTCCCTGCAGGGGGTCAACTCCGCCTGCAGGGGAAATGACACACGGACATGTTGGGAACAGGTGGTAAGCAGAGCCTGAGCGATGCATCGGTTGGCTGCCGATGTGTCCCAATGTTTTACCACTTTCAACAGAGTGTCCCTATTTGGGCATGTCATTTTAAGTGAACATTAACAAACGTTTTCAAAACAATAACAAAAATAGTCGATCTACAAGCTCACGACACATTGTGAGCTTGTAGATAGGCTATTTCTGAAAATATATGAACAGGGCTTATGTTGTTAAATACATTAAGGACTCTCCAAAATCAGGATCAAACCCATGTGGCATTGGTCAGACTATTTTTTTCGTTTTTTTGCAGATCACACACACCTTGCAGATGAGCCTTGGAATGAGCAGCAGCACCAGGATACAGTCGTGGTCTCCTCCATGGCGGAGGAAGGACTCAGGCATGAAGGCGGTGAGGAGGGACACCTGGCGGTTAGCCTGGCCCACCTCCATCTTCCTCAGTTCCATCTCGATGGCCTGGAAGACACACAGTCACGGTTGGGTATAGAAATTAGGAACCATATCCAAACTGCCAGGTACCCATGAAAATGAAGGAATCGGAATTGATAAATATCGTAATAATTTTAGGATCCAGAAATGATTATCCTAATTTTATGATATGATATTCATTACTCTTCTTAAACTTTTATTAATGTAAAACTTTTAGACTAAATGTCCATTGATGCCATTAACAAGAATTATGATCACGTAAGCCTAGTGCTCAGTTAAACTGGATACAACCTTTTCAAATCCATTTCTTTCCAGTATGGCTTGGCTTGAGTTTTGTGGTAGTGGTACCAAAGTGTCACTTTAGACATTTTATTGTCATTGGATTGATTAAAATCCCCATCAACTCCCGTTTAGGAATGCTTAGGAATGCGACGGAAAGTTATTTTCGGGGTAAACTATTCCTTTAAAATACCAAACGTAAAAGCGTCTCAGAGCAGAGCGTCTCAGAGCGGAGCGTCTCAGAGCGGAGCAGTCTCAGAGCGTCTCAGAGCGGAGCGTCTCAGAGCGGAGCGTCTCAGAGCGGAGCGTCTCGAGTGTCTCAGAGCGGAGCGGAGCAGAGCGTCTCAGAGCGGAGCGTCTCAGAGCGGAGCGGAGCATCTCAGAGCATCTCAGAGCGTCTCAGAGCGGAGCGTCTCAGAGCAGAGCGTCTCAGAGCGGAGCGGAGCGGAGCGGAGCGGAGCAGAGCGGAGCGTCTCAGAGCGGAGCGGAGCAGAGCGTCTCAGAGCAGAGCGTCTCAGAGCGGAGCGTCTCAGAGCGGAGCGTCTCAGAGCGTCTCAGAGCAGAGCGTCTCAGAGCGGAGCGTCTCAGAGCGTCTCAGAGCGGAGCAGAGCAGTCTCAGAGCGGAGCAGTCTCAGAGCGGAGCGGAGCGGAGCGTCTCAGAGCGGAGCGGAGCAGAGCGTCTCAGAGCAGAGCGTCTCAGAGCGGAGCGTCTCAGAGCGGAGCGTCTCAGAGCAGAGCGTCTCAGAGCAGAGTGTCTCAGAGCAGAGCGTCTCAGAGCGGAGCAGAGCAGAGCGTCTCAGAGCGGAGCAGTCTCAGAGCGGAGCGTCTCAGAGCAGAACGTCTCAGAGCGGAGCAGAGCAGAGCGTCTCAGAGCGGAGCAGTCTCAGAGCGGAGCGTCTCAGAGCAGAGCGTTTCAGAGCGGAGCGGAGCAGAGCGTCTCAGAGCAGAGCGGAGCAGAGCGTCTCAAAGCAGAGCGTCTCAGAGCGGAGCGGAGCAGAGCGTCTCAGAGCGGAGCGTCTCAGAGCAGAGCGTCTCAGAGCAGAGCGTCTCAGAGCAGAACGGAGCAGAGCGTCTCAGAGCGGAGCGGAGCGGAGCAGAGCGTCTCAGAGCGGAGCATCTCAGAGCGGAGCGGAGCAGAGCGTCTCAGAGCGGAGCATCTCAGAGCGGAGCGGAGCAGAGTGTCTCAGAGCGGAGCGGAGCAGATCGTCTCAGAGCAGAGCGGAGCATCTCAGAGCGGAGCGGAGCAGAGCGTCTCAGAGCAGAGCGTCTCAGAGCAGAGCGTCTCAGAGCGGAGCGGAGCATCTCAGAGCGGAGCGTCTCAGAGCGGAGCGGAGCGTCTCAGAGCAGAGCGTCTCAGAGCAGAGCGGAGCGTCTCAGAGCAGAGCGTCTCAGAGCGGAGCAGAGCGTCTCAGAGCGGAGCGGAGCAGAGCGGAGCATCTCAGAGCGTCTCAGAGCGGAGCGGAGCAGAGCGTCTCAGAGCGGAGCGGAGCAGAGCGTCTCAGAGCGGAGCGTCTCAGAGCGGAGCACTCACAGAGCGGAGCGGAGCAGAGCGTCTCAGAGCGGAGCAGTCTCAGAGCGGAGCGTCTCAGAGCAGAGCGTCTCAGAGCGGAGCAGAGCGTCTCAGAGCGGAGCGGAGCAGAGCGTCTCAGAGCAGAGCGTCTCAGAGCGGAGCGTCTCAGAGCGGAGTGTCTCAGAGCGGAGCGTCTCAGAGCAGAGCGTCTCAGAGCGGAGCGTCTCAGAGCGGAGCGGAGCAGAGCGTCTCAGAGCAGAGCGTCTCAGAGCAGAGCGTCTCAGAGCGGAGCGTCTCAGAGCAGAGCGTCTCAGAGCAGAGCGTCTCAGAGCAGAACGGAGCAGAGCGTCTCAGAGCGGAGCGGAGCAGAGCGTCTCAGAGCGGAGCATCTCAGAGCGGAGCATCTCAGAGCGGAGCGGAGCAGAGCGTTTCAGCGCGGAGCGGAGCAGAGCGTCTCAGAGCAGAGCGTCTCAGAACGGAGCGTCTCAGAGCAGAGCGTCTCAGAGCAGAGCGGAGCGGAGCGTCTCAGAGCAGAGCGTCTCAGAGCAGAGCGTCTCAGAGCAGAGCGGAGCATCTCAGAGCGTCTCAGAGCGGAGCGGAGCAGAGCGTCTCAGAGCAGAGCGTTTCAGAGCGGAGCGTCTCAGAGCGGAGCACTCTCAGCGGAGCAGAGCGTCTCAGAGCGGAGCGGAGCAGAGCGTCTCAGAGCAGAGCGTTTCAGAGCGGAGCGTCTCAGAGCGGAGCACTCTCAGCGGAGCAGAGCGTCTCAGAGCAGAGCGGAGCATCTCAGAGCGGAGCGGAGCAGAACGTCTCAGAGCGGAGCATCTCAGAGCGGAGCGGAGCAGAGCGGAGCAGAGCGTCTCAGAGCGGAGCGGAGCAGAGCGTCTCAGAGCGGAGCGGAGCAGAGCGTCTCAGAGCGGAGCGGAGCATCTCAGAGCGGACCGGAGCAGAGCGTCTCAGAGCGGAGCGGAGCAGAGCGGAGCGTCTCAGAGAGCGGAGCAGACCATCTCAGAGCGGAGCGGAGCGTCTCAGAGCGGAGCGGAGTGTGTATTTGGAGCGTGCGTGGGGTGGGTATTTGGAGCGTGCGTGGGGTGGGTATTTGGAGCGTGCGTGGGGTGGGTATTTGGAGCGTGCGTGGGGTGGGTATTTGGAGCGTGCGTGGGGTGGGTATTTGGAGCGTGCGTGGGGTGGGTATTTGGAGCGTGTGTGGGGTGGGTATTTGGAGCGTGCGTGGGGTGGGTATTTGGAGCGTGCGTGGGGTGGGTATTTGGAGCGTGCGTGGGGTGGGTATTTGGAGCGTGCGTGGGGTGGGTATTTGGAGCGTGCGTGGGGTGGGTATTTGGAGCGTGCGTGGGGTGGGTATTTGGAGCGTGCGTGGGGTGGGTATTTGGAGCGTGCGTGGGGTGGGTATTTGGAGCGTGCGTGGGGTGGGTATTTGGAGCGTGCGTGGGGTGGGTATTTGGAGCGTGCGTGGGGTGGGTATTTGGAGCGTGCGTGGGGTGGGTATTTGGAGCGTGCGTGGGGTGGGTATTTGGAGCGTGCGTGGGGTGGGTATTTGGAGCGTGCGTGGGGTGGGTATTTGGAGCGTGCGTGGGGTGGGTATTTGGAGCGTGCGTGGGGTGGGTATTTGGAGCGTGCGTGGGGTGGGTATTTGGAGCGTGCGTGGAGTGGGTATTTGGAGCGTGCGTGGGGTGGGTATTTGGAGCGTGCGTGGGGTGGGTATTTGGAGCGTGCGTGGGGTGGGTATTTGGAGCGTGCGTGGGGTGGGTATTTGGAGCGTGCGTGGGGTGGGTATTTGGAGCGTGCGTGGGTGGGTATTTGGAGCGTGCGTGGGGTGTGTATTTGGAGCGTGCGTGGGGTGTGTATTTGGAGCGTGCGTGGGGTGTGTATTTGGAGCGTGCTTGGTGTGTGTATTTGGAGCGTGCGTGGGGTGTGTATTTGGATCGTGCGTGGGGTGTGTATTTGGAGAGCGCCTCAGAGCGGAACAGTCTCAGAGCGGAGCGTCTCGGAGCAGAGCGTCTCAGAGCAGAGCGGAGCGGAGCGTCTCAGAGCGGAGCGGAGCAGAGCGTCTCAGAGCGGAGCGGAGCAGAGCGTCTCAGAGCAGAGCGTCTCAGAGCGGAGCGGAGCATCTCAGAGCAGAGCGGAGCGTCTGAGAGCGGAGCGGAGCAGAGCGTCTCAGAGCGGAGCATCTCAGAGCGTCTCAGAGCGGAGCGGAGCAGAGCGCCTCAGAGCGGAACAGTCTCAGAGCGGAGCGTCTCGGAGCAGAGCGTCTCAGAGCGTCTCAGAGCGGAGCGGAGCAGAGCGTCTCAGAGCGGAGCGGAGCAGAGCGTCTCAGAGCAGAACGTCTCAGAGCGGAGCGGAGCAGAGCGTCTCAGAGCAGAGCGGAGCATCTCAGAGCAGAGCGGAGCGTCTGAGAGCGGAGCGGAGCAGAGCGTCTCAGAGCGGAGCGGAGCAGAGCGGAGCATCTCAGAGCGTCTCAAAGCAGAGCGTCTCAGAGCTGAGCGGAGCAGAGCGTCTCAGAGCGGAGCGGAGCAGAGCGGAGCATCTCAGAGCGGAGCGTCTCGGAGCAGAGCGTCTCAGAGCGGAGCGGAGCAGAGCGGAGCATCTCAGAGCGGAGCGGAGCGGAGCAGAGCAGAGCGTCTCAGAGCGTCTCAGAGCAGAGCGTCTCAGAGCGGAGCGTCTCAGAGCGGAGCGTCTCAGAGCGTCTCAGAGCAGAGCGGAGCAGAGCGGAGCAGAGCGGAGCAGAGCGTCTCAGAGCTCTGAGACGCTCCGCTCTGAGACGCTCTGCTCTGAGACGCATCTCAGAGCGGAGCGGAGCGTCTCAGAGCGGAGCGGAGCGGAGCGTCTCAGAGCAGAGCGGAGCGTCTCAGAGCGGAGCGTCTCAGAGCAGAGCGTCTCAGAGCAGAGCAGTCTCAGAGGAGAGCAGTCTCAGAGCGGAGCGGAGCAGAGCGTCTCAGAGCGGAGCGTCTCAGAGCGGAGCAGTCTCAGAGCGGAGCGTCTCAGAGCAGAGCGTCTCAGAGCGGAGCAGTCTCAGAGCGGAGCGTCTCAGAGCGGAGCGTCTAAAAATGGGAGGGGAAACTCAGGGATAGACAGTAATATTTCAAAGCACTGGTCAGGGTTCCCACACATTTTTACCTGGTCATTTTCAAAACTTTTCCATCACTTTTTCACCCTATTTCCAGGCCTATATCAATCGTATGGTGGCGATAATGAGGCTCTTACTCCATCAATGCCCCAAGACAGACCTCGAGCAAAGGCGTCACATGACAGAACAGATCTACAAGCTAACAACGTTTGTTCTTAGCTTGTAGATGTATTATTTTTGTTACGTGATGTTCTGTATAATAGGCAGCTCTCACGCAGCACTGCATTTTACCATGTTACATATTTCATGAAATGTTAGACATGTTTTTTATGAACAAAATCAATAGCCAAAAACTATGTATATCCAAACATCTTCCAAAACATTTGATGAATTCCAAACATTTTCCAGGCCTGGCAGACAGTTTTTCTCATTTCAAAATATATCCAGGAAATTCATGACCGTGGGAATCCTGTTATTAACTGTAAAAGTACATAAAGAAATACATTCCCGGTTGTCAGGGGCAAACACTCTAAGAGAAGTTGTCAAACAACATTTACCTGTATGTGGAATGGTCATTGTGAAAAATATATCAGTGAAAGATTATATCAAAAAGTAGCTTTTTGTTTAATTGAAAAAATATTTTACAGGGTAGATTGGGGTTCCCAGAGATGAAGAATTGACCCCAGAGATGAATTGCATCAAATGGGGGTCTGTGGCCTAGTGCACATAAAAATTAGGGGGGGGGGGGGGGGGGGTCCTTGAAATTCAAAGGTTTGAGAATCACTGACCCGTACAGACAGTAGAATGGGTGTATGTGTACCTGTGGTCCAAACATGACAGCGGCGGGTGCTCCCATCACGTCCGTTCCGGGCATGCGGCGACGGATCTTCTTGCAGAACTGTCTGATGTCGGAGCAGGAGGTGTCCAGGTCCTTCGGCAGGATGCAGAGGCTGGAGCTCTCCTGACCAGCGGTCAGGAAGGCCCGCAGGCGAGCCGACTCCACTGCAACACAGTCCAGGCCACTCTGGATGAACTGAGACACACCCATGGATTAAAGCAAAATACAATCTCACGACTGAAAAAGGTTTGTATGACCAAGTCGTAATGTGTGATTTGTGAAACAGTCGCAGGCGCATTGAGAGCATAGGTGCGCAACATGATGCCATAGAAGACATGCTGGCTTCTATGGAATACAAATGACTGAAATCAGTCGTGGCGAGAACTTGAATCCATGCACACCAGGCACTTATTCTCTCTCTCCATTCCCCTGTATCTCAGGGGCGCCCACCCTCTAGAGCCTGGTTCTGCCCAAGGTTTCTTCCCAATAACCACATGAACCCAATTCTGGGGCAAACATTTGATGACAATGTATTTCAGTGTAGAGCGAAAACAGGAGTGGATCTAGAATAGAGTTCTTGGGAATCCAGTCAACTAAGTATAGGGTTTAAGTGGTTAAAAGGAGAGTTTTTTCCTTGCCACTGTTGCCAAATGTTCTCTCAGGGGGGGAAACGTTGAGTCTCTGCTCTATATGTAAACTGTCTTGAGACAATTTGTTAAATTTGACTATAGTGCCAAATCACAACAGAATTTAAAAAAAATCACCAAATTACAAAATAAACCTCCTTAGTCTTATTTTGTTAGATCCGTTTGTCTTTACAGTTGCAGTGTACGTAGCTTGCTTTCGGCTTTAACGGGCAAGGGTGTGACCGCATTAAAGGTGCAGCAGACAGCAGCAAACGGTAACCGCCTTCCATTCTGACATCTCGCCACTCCGACTAGTGGCTTCCGCGTGCGGTTAGGGTTAGGTATAGGGTTCGTTAACATCGGAAAGGCGACATGTAACCCAGCAAACACCAACAAAAAATAAATAAAGACAAAATAAAATCACAAGGCGTTGAAATACCTTGATGTGGTCAGCCAGCTGCACGGTGCAGTCCTCTGTGTGCTCCGCCAGGTGGATGCTGTACAGATGCTGGAGGACACAACAGTAGTGAGTTACTTACAGACAAGTAACAAGCATGAATATGTTGAATGCGTATTAATGCAGACCGGGCACATGCACAGTTTTTTCATGGAGAGAGACACACACACACACACACACACACACACACACACACACACACACAAGTGTGTGCATGTTTTAAATGCTAGATGGCAGCCTAGAGGTCCTGTATTGTTGTTACCTGGTAGTATTTGATGGCCTTGGTGAGTGGCTCCACTTGAATGGTCTCATCCAGCTGGTCTTTGTGCAGCAGGTCGATGAAGTAGTCCAGAGAGCGCTTGCCTCGTGGACGCTCATTTCAGAGTACAGCGTGCCCATCCTCTTAAACACCTCCACACTGCAGCCACTCATAGCCCTGGATGAGAGGAGGACATGACAATGGAACGACAGATAATGTTAGAAGTGGCGAGAGTGGAGAGACCGATAACGTTAAGGTTTTTGTGATACACAGGACGCTCAAAAGTAATGCATTAAGTGTGTTTTCAAACCAGTAGTGCGTTTGCTTTGTTCAGATTCAGGGACCAATATGATACAATGTTGCACTTTCCCTTGCAGCAAAAATAGCAGATTGTTGTGAGCTTGTAGAATTGCTAGTTTCACTATTCGTCATACGGTATGACGGTAAGTATGTAGGGCTTAAGTAGTTAACAGAGGACAAAACTTATAAACGAAATACGAGCGAGAAAAGTTGTCTCTCATTGGACTGAATTTTTATTGAAGGTATTCAATACATTGGGAATAAAGGTGTTCAGTTCTGGATAGCAACATGGAGCATTACCAGAATCTTTTAATTTATTTGGAATCTTGTTATAAAGTTTTAGCATGGTGGGTATTCTCCAATGACAACATTCCCAATTTAGTCTCTCATGTGCGATAGTCACTCACGGTTCATATTTGTGCAGAGTGGCCTGCAGCAGGCCCAGGGAGTAGACCAGTCCTGAGGCGAAGCTGAGCTGCTCTCCACGGGATCCCCTCATCGCGGTTCCCTGCAGGGGGTCAACTCCGCCTGCAGGGGAAATGACACACGGACATGTTGGGAACAGGTGGTAAGCAGAGCCTGAGCGATACATCGGTTGGCTGCCGATGTGTCCCAATGTTTTACCACTTTCAACAGAGTGTCCCTATTTGGGCATGTCATTTTAAGTGAACATTAACAAACGTTTTCAAAACAATAACAAAAATAGTCGATCTACAAGCTCACGACACATTGTGAGCTTGTAGATAGGCTATTTCTGAAAATGTATGAACAGGGCTTATGTTGTTAAATACATTAAAATACTTTTTTTTTTACAAAAGATCGGTCAAACATTAGTGGTCTAGGACTCTCCAAAATCAGGATCAAACCCATGTGGCATTGGTCAGACTATTTTTTTCGTTTTTTTGCAGATCACACACACCTTGCAGATGAGCCTTGGAATGAGCAGCAGCACCAGGATACATTCGTGGTCTCCTCCATGGCGGAGGAAGGACTCAGGCATGAAGGCGGTGAGGAGGGACACCTGGCGGTTAGCCTGGCCCACCTCCATCTTCCTCAGTTCCATCTCGATGGCCTGGAAGACACACAGTCACGGTTGGGTATAGAAATTAGGAACCATATCCAAACTGCCAGGTACCCATGAAAATGAAGGAATCGGAATTGATAAATATCGTAATAATTTTAGGATCCAGAAATGATTATCCTAATTTTATGATATGATATTCATTACTCTTCTTAAACTTTTATTAATGTAAAACTTTTAAACTAAATGTCCATTGATGCCATTAACAAGAATTATGATCACGTAAGCCTAGTGCTCAGTTAAACTGGATACAACCTTTTCAAATCCATTTCTTTCCAGTATGGCTTGGCTTGAGTTTTGTGGTAGTGGTACCAAAGTGTCACTTTAGACATTTTATTGTCATTGGATTGATTAAAATCCCCATCAACTCCCGTTTAGGAATGCTTAGGAATGCGACGGAAAGTTATTTTCGGGGTAAACTATTCCTTTAAAATACCAAACGTAAAAGCGTCTCAGAGCAGAGCGTCTCAGAGCAGAGCGTCTCAGAGCGGAACAGTCTCAGAGCGTCTCAGAGCGGAGCGTCTCAGAGCGGAGCGTCTCAGAGCGGAGCGTCTCGAGCGTCTCAGAGCGGAGCGGAGCAGAGCGTCTCAGAGCGGAGCGTCTCAGAGCGGAGCGGAGCATCTCAGAGCATCTCAGAGCGTCTCAGAGCGGAGCGTCTCAGAGCAGAGCGTCTCAGAGCAGAGCGTCTCAGAGCGGAGCGGAGCGGAGCAGAGCGGAGCGTCTCAGAGCGGAGCGGAGCAGAGCGTCTCAGAGCAGAGCGTCTCAGAGCGGAGCGTCTCAGAGCGTCTCAGAGCGGAGCGTCTCAGAGCGGAGCGTCTCAGAGCGTCTCAGAGCAGAGCGTCTCAGAGCGGAGCGTCTCAGAGCGGAGCGTCTCAGAGCGTCTCAGAGCGGAGCAGAGCAGTCTCAGAGCGGAGCAGTCTCAGAGCGGAGCGGAGCGGAGCGGAGCGTCTCAGAGCGGAGCGGAGCAGAGCGTCTCAGAGCAGAGCGTCTCAGAGCAGAGCGTCTCAGAGCGGAGCGTCTCAGAGCAGAGCGTCTCAGAGCAGAGTGTCTCAGAGCAGAGCGGAGCAGAGCGGAGCAGAGCGGAGCAGAGCAGAGCGTCTCAGAGCGGAGCAGTCTCAGAACGGAGCGTCTCAGAGCAGAACGTCTCAGAGCGGAGCAGAGCAGAGCGTCTCAGAGCGGAGCAGTCTCAGAGCGGAGCGTCTCAGAGCAGAGCGTTTCAGAGCGGAGCGGAGCAGAGCGTCTCAGAGCAGAGCGGAGCAGAACGTCTCAGAGCAGAGCGTCTCAGAGCGGAGCGGAGCAGAGCGTCTCAGAGCGGAGCGTCTCAGAGCAGAGCGTCTCAGAGCAGAGCGTCTCAGAGCAGAACGGAGCAGAGCGTCTCAGAGCGGAGCGGAGCAGAGCGTCTCAGAGCGGAGCATCTCAGAGCGGAGCGGAGCAGAGCGTCTCAGAGCGGAGCATCTCAGAGCGGAGCGGAGCAGAGTGTCTCAGAGCGGAGCGGAGCAGATCGTCTCAGAGCAGAGCGGAGCATCTCAGAGCTGAGCGGAGCATCTCAGAGCGGAGCGTCTCAGAGCGGAGCGGAGCGTCTCAGAGCAGAGCGTCTCAGAGCAGAGCGGAGCGGAGCATCTCAGAGCAGAGCGTCTCAGAGCGGAGCAGAGCGTCTCAGAGCGGAGCGGAGCAGAGCGGAGCATCTCAGAGCGTCTCAGAGCGGAGCGGAGCAGAGCGTCTCAGAGCGGAGCGGAGCAGAGCGTCTCAGAGCGGAGCGTCTCAGAGCGGAGCACTCTCAGAGCGGAGCGGAGCAGAGCGGAGCGGAGCAGAGCGTCTCAGAGCGGAGCAGTCTCAGAGCGGAGCGTCTCAGAGCAGAGCGTCTCAGAGCGGAGCAGAGCGGAGCAGAGCGTCTCAGAGCGGAGCGGAGCAGAGCGTCTCAGAGCAGAGCGTCTCAGAGCGGAGCGTCTCAGAGCGGAGTGTCTCAGAGCGGAGCGTCTCAGAGCAGAGCGTCTCAGAGCGGAGCGTCTCAGAGCGGAGCGGAGCAGAGCGTCTCAGAGCAGAGCGTCTCAGAGCGGAGCGTCTCAGAGCGGAGCGTCTCAGAGCAGAGCGTCTCAGAGCAGAGCGTCTCAGAGCAGAACGGAGCAGAGCGTCTCAGAGCGGAGCGGAGCAGAGCGTCTCAGAGCGGAGCATCTCAGAGCGGAGCGGAGCAGAGCGTTTCAGAGCGGAGCATCTCAGTGCGGAGCGGAGCAGAGCGTCTCAGAGCGGAGCGGAGCAGAGCGTCTCAGAGCAGAGCGTCTCAGAACGGAGCGTCTCAGAGCAGAGCGTCTCAGAGCAGAGCGGAGCGGAGCGTCTCAGAGCAGAGCGTCTCAGAGCAGAGCGGAGCGGAGCGTCTCAGAGCAGAGCGTCTCAGAGCAGAGCGGAGCGGAGCGTCTCAGAGCAGAGCGTCTCAGAGCAGAGCGGAGCATCTCAGAGCGTCTCAGAGCGGAGCGGAGCAGAGCGTCTCAGAGCAGAGCGTTTCAGAGCGGAGCGTCTCAGAGCGGAGAACTCTCAGCGGAGCAGAGCGTCTCAGAGCAGAGCGGAGCATCTCAGAGCGGAGCGGAGCAGAACGTCTCAGAGCGGAGCATCTCAGAGCGGAGCGGAGCAGAGCGGAGCAGAGCGTCTCAGAGCGGAGCGGAGCAGAGCGTCTCAGAGAGGAGCGGAGCATCTCAGAGCGGAGCGGAGCAGAGCGTCTCAGAGCGGAGCGGAGCAGAGCGGAGCGTCTCAGAGAGCGGAGCAGAGCATCTCAGAGCGGAGCGGAGTGTGTATTTGGAGCGTGCGTGGGGTGGGTATTTGGAGCGTGCGTGGGGTGGGTATTTGGAGCGTGCGTGGGGTGGGTATTTGGAGCGTGCGTGGGGTGGGTATTTGGAGCGTGCGTGGGGTGGGTATTTGGAGCGTGCGTGGGGTGGGTATTTGGAGCGTGCGTGGGGTGGGTATTTGGAGCGTGCGTGGGGTGGGTATTTGGAGCGTGCGTGGGGTGGGTATTTGGAGCGTGCGTGGGGTGGGTATTTGGAGCGTGCGTGGGGTGGGTATTTGGAGCGTGCGTGGGGTGGGTATTTGGAGCGTGCGTGGGGTGGGTATTTGGAGCGTGCGTGGGGTGGGTATTTGGAGCGTGCGTTGGGTGGGTATTTGGAGCGTGCGTGGGGTGGGTATTTGGAGCGTGCGTGGGGTGGGTATTTGGAGCGTGCGTGGGGTGGGTATTTGGAGCGTGCGTGGGGTGGGTATTTGGAGCGTGCGTGGGGTGGGTATTTGGAGCGTGCGTGGGGTGGGTATTTGGAGCGTGCGTGGGGTGGGTATTTGGAGCGTGCGTGGGGTGGGTATTTGGAGCGTGCGTGGGGTGGGTATTTGGAGCGTGCGTGGGGTGGGTATTTGGAGCGTGCGTGGGGTGGGTATTTGGAGCGTGCGTGGGGTGGGTATTTGGAGCGTGCGTGGGGTGGGTATTTGGAGCGTGCGTGGGGTGGGTATTTGGAGCGTGCGTGGGGTGGGTATTTTGAGCGTGCGTGGGGTGGGTATTTGGAGCGTGCCTGGGGTGGGTATTTGGAGCGTGCGTGGGGTGGGTATTTGGAGCGTGCCTGGGGTGGGTATTTGGAGCGTGCCTGGGGTGGGTATTTGGAGCGTGCGTGGGGTGGGTATTTGGAGCGTGCCTGGGGTGGGTATTTGGAGCGTGCCTGGGGTGGGTATTTGGAGCGTGCGTGGGGTGGGTATTTGGAGCGTGCGTGGGGTGGGTATTTGGAGCGTGCGTGGGGTGGGTATCTGGAGCGTGCGTGGGGTGGGTATCTGGAGCGTGCGTGGGGTGGGTATCTGGAGCGTGCGTGGGGTGGGTATCTGGAGCGTGCGTGGGGTGGGTATCTGGAGCGTGCGTGGGGTGGGTATCTGGAGCTTGCGTGGGGTGGGTATCTGGAGCGTGCGTGGGGTGGGTATCTGGAGCGTGCGTGGGGTGGGTATCTGGAGCGTGCGTGGGGTGGGTATCTGGAGCGTGCGTGGGGTGGGTATCTGGAGCGTGCGTGGGGTGGGTATCTGGAGCGTGCGTGGGGTGGGTATCTGGAGCGTGCGTGGGGTGGGTATTTGGAGCGTGCGTGGGGTGGGTATTTGGAGCGTGCGTGGGGTGGCTATTTGGAGCGTGCGTGGGGTGGGTATTTGGAGCGTGCGTGGGGTGGGTATTTGGAGCGTGCGTGGGGTGGGTATTTGGAGCGTGCGTGGGGTGGGTATTTGGAGTGTGCGTGGGGTGGGTATTTGGAGCGTGCGTGGGGTGGGTATTTGGAGCGTGCGTGGGGTGGGTATTTGGAGCGTGCGTGGGGTGGGTATTTGGAGCGTGCGTGGGGTGTGTATTTGGAGCGTGCGTGGGGCAGAGCGGAGCGGAGCGGAGCGTCTCGGAGCGGAGCGTCTCAGAGCGGAGCGTCTCAGAGCGGAGCGGAGCAGAACGTCTCAGAGCAGAGCGTCTCAGAGCGGAGCGGAGCATCTCAGAGCAGAGCGGAGCGTCTGAGAGCGGAGCGGAGCAGAGCGTCTCAGAGCGGAGCATCTCAGAGCGTCTCAGAGCGGAGCGGAGCAGAGCGCCTCAGAGCGGAACAGTCTCAGAGCGGAGCGTCTCGGAGCAGAGCGTCTCAGAGCGTCTCAGAGCGGAGCGGAGCAGAGCGTCTCAGAGCGGAGCGGAGCAGAGCGTCTCAGAGCGGAGCGGAGCAGAGCGTCTCAGAGCAGAGCGTCTCAGAGCGGAGCGGAGCAGAGCGTCTCAGAGCAGAGCGGAGCATCTCAGAGCAGAGCGGAGCGTCTGAGAGCGGAGCGGAGCGTCTCAGAGCGGAGCGTCTCAGAGCGTCTCAGAGCAGAGCGGAGCAGAGCGTCTCAGAGCTCTGAGACGCTCCGCTCTGAGACGCTCTGCTCTGAGACGCATCTCAGAGCGGAGCGGAGCGTCTCAGAGCGGAGCGTCTCAGAGCAGAGCGGAGCGTCTCAGAGCAGAGCGGAGCGTCTCAGAGCGGAGCGTCTCAGAGCAGAGCGTCTCAGAGCAGAGCAGTCTCAGAGCAGAGCAGTCTCAGAGCGGAGCGGAGCGTCTCAGAGCGGAGCAGTCTCAGAGCGGAGCGTCTCAGAGCAGAGCGTCTCAGAGCGGAGCAGTCTCAGAGCGGAGCGTCTCAGAGCGGAGCGTCTAAAAATGGGAGGGGAAACTCAGGGATAGACAGTAATATTTTAAAGCACTGGTCAGGGTTCCCACACATTTTTACCTGGTCATTTTCAAAACTTTTCCATCACTTTTTCACCCTATTTCCAGGCCTATATCAATCGTATGGTGGCAATAATGTGGCTCTTACTCCATCAATGCCCCAAGACAGACCTCGAGCAAAGGCGTCACATGACAGAACAGATCTACAAGCTAACAACGTTTGTTCTTAGCTTGTAGATGTATTATTTTTGTTACGTGATGTTCTGTATAATAGGCAGCTCTCACGCAGCACTGCATTTTACCATGTTACATATTTCATGAAATGTTAGACATGTTTTTTATGAACAAAATCAATAGCCAAAAACTATGTATATCCAAACATCTTCCAAAACATTTGATGAATTCCAAACATTTTCCAGGCCTGGCAGACAGTTTTTCTCATTTCAAAATATATCCAGGAAATTCATGACCGTGGGAATCCTGTTATTAACTGTAAAAGTACATAAAGAAATACATTCCCGGTTGTCAGGGGCAAACACTCTAAGAGAAGTTGTCAAACAACATTTACCTGTATGTGGAATGGTCATTGTGAAAAATATATCAGTGAAAGATTATATCAAAAAGTAGCTTTTTGTTTAATTGAAAAAATATTTTACAGGGTAGATTGGGGTTCCCAGAGATGAAGAATTGACCCCAGAGATGAATTGCATCAAATGGGGGTCTGTGGCCTAGTGCACATAAAAATTAGGGGGGGGGGGGGGGGGGGTCCTTGAAATTCAAAGGTTTGAGAATCACTGACCCGTACAGACAGTAGAATGGGTGTATGTGTACCTGTGGTCCAAACATGACAGCGGCGGGTGCTCCCATCACGTCCGTTCCGGGCATGCGGCGACGGATCTTCTTGCAGAACTGTCTGATGTCGGAGCAGGAGGTGTCCAGGTCCTTCGGCAGGATGCAGAGGCTGGAGCTCTCCTGACCGGCGGTCAGGAAGGCCCGCAGGCGAGCCGACTCCACTGCAACACAGTCCAGGCCACTCTGGATGAACTGAGACACACCCATGGATTAAATCAAAATACAATCTCACGACTGAAAAAGGTTTGTATGACCAAGTCGTAATGTGTGATTTGTGAAACAGTCGCAGGCGCATTGAGAGCATAGGTGCGCAACATGATGCCATAGAAGACATGCTGGCTTCTATGGAATACAAATGACTGAAATCAGTCGTGGCGAGAACTTGAATCCATGCACACCACGCACTTATTCTCTCTCTCCATTCCCCTGTATCTCAGGGGCGCCCACCCTCTAGAGCCTGGTTCTGCCCAAGGTTTCTTCCCAATAACCACATGAACCCAATTCTGGGGCAAACATTTGATGACAATGTATTTCAGTGTAGAGCGAAAACAGGAGTGGATCTAGAATAGAGTTCTTGGGAATCCAGTCAACTAAGTATAGGGTTTAAGTGGTTAAAAGGAGAGTTTTTTCCTTGCCACTGTTGCCAAATGTTCTCTCAGGGGGGGAAACGTTGGGTCTCTGCTCTATATGTAAACTGTCTTGAGACAATTTGTTAAATTTGACTATAGTGCCAAATCACAACAGAATTAAAAAAAAATCACCAAATTACAAAATAAACCTCCTTAGTCTTATTTTGTTAGATCCGTTTGTCTTTACAGTTGCAGTGTACGTAGCTTGCTTTCGGCTTTAACGGGCAAGGGTGTGACCGCATTAAAGGTGCAGCAGACAGCAGCAAACGGTAACCGCCTTCCATTCTGACATCTCGCCACTCCGACTAGTGGCTTCCGCGTGCGGTTAGGGTTAGGTATAGGGTTCGTTAACATCGGAAAGGCGACATGTAACCCAGCAAACACCAACAAAAAATAAATAAAGACAAAATAAAATCACAAGGCGTTGAAATACCTTGATGTGGTCAGCCAGCTGCACGGTGCAGTCCTCTGTGTGCTCCGCCAGGTGGATGCTGTACAGATGCTGGAGGACACAACAGTAGTGAGTTACTTACAGACAAGTAACAAGCATGAATATGTTGAATGCGTATTAATGCAGACCGGGCACATGCACAGTTTTTTCATGGAGAGAGACACACACACACACACACACACACACACACACACACAAGTGTGTGCATGTTTTAAATGCTAGATGGCAGCCTAGAGGTCCTGTATTGTTGTTACCTGGTAGTATTTGATGGCCTTGGTGAGTGGCTCCACTTGAATGGTCTCATCCAGCTGGTCTTTGTGCAGCAGGTCGATGAAGTAGTCCAGAGAGCGCTTGCCTCGTGGACGCTCATTTCAGAGTACAGCGTGCCCATCCTCTTAAACACCTCCACACTGCAGCCACTCATAGCCCTGGATGAGAGGAGGACATGACAATGGAACGACAGATAATGTTAGAAGTGGCGAGAGTGGAGAGACCGATAACGTTAAGGTTTTTGTGATACACAGGACGCTCAAAAGTAATGCATTAAGTGTGTTTTCAAACCAGTAGTGCGTTTGCTTTGTTCAGATTCAGGGACCAATATGATACAATGTTGCACTTTCCCTTGCAGCAAAAATAGCAGATTGTTGTGAGCTTGTAGAATTGCTAGTTTCACTATTCGTCATACGGTATGACGGTAAGTATGTAGGGCTTAAGTAGTTAACAGAGGACAAATCTTATAAACGAAATACGAGCGAGAAAAGTTGTCTCTCATTGGACTGAATTTTTATTGAAGATATTCAATACATTGGGAAGTTCTGGATAGCAACATGGAGCATTACCAGAATCTTTTAATTTATTTGGAATCTTGTTATAAAGTTTTAGCATGGTGGGTATTCTCCAATGACAACATTCCCAATTTAGTCTCTCATGTGCGATAGTCACTCACGGTTCATATTTGTGCAGAGTGGCCTTTGGAGCGTGCGTGGGGTGGGTATTTGGAGCGTGCGTGGGGTGGGTATTTGGAGCGTGCGTGGGGTGGGTATTTGGAGCGTGCGTGGGGTGTGTATTTGGAGCGTGCGTGGGGCAGAGCGGAGCGGAGCGGAGCGTCTCGGAGCGGAGCGTCTCAGAGCGGAGCGTCTCAGAGCGGAGCGGAGCAGAACGTCTCAGAGCAGAGCGTCTCAGAGCGGAGCGGAGCATCTCAGAGCAGAGCGGAGCGTCTGAGAGCGGAGCGGAGCAGAGCGTCTCAGAGCGGAGCATCTCAGAGCGTCTCAGAGCGGAGCGGAGCAGAGCGCCTCAGAGCGGAACAGTCTCAGAGCGGAGCGTCTCGGAGCAGAGCGTCTCAGAGCGTCTCAGAGCGGAGCGGAGCAGAGCGTCTCAGAGCGGAGCGGAGCAGAGCGTCTCAGAGCAGAGCGTCTCAGAGCGGAGCGGAGCAGAGCGTCTCAGAGCAGAGCGGAGCATCTCAGAGCAGAGCGGAGCGTCTGAGAGCGGAGCGGAGCAGAGCGTCTCAGAGCGGAGCAGAGCAGAGCGGAGCATCTCAGAGCGTCTCAGAGCAGAGCGTCTCAGAGCTGAGCGGAGCAGAGCGTCTCAGAGCGGAGCGGAGCAGAGCGGAGCATCTCAGAGCGGAGCGTCTCGGAGCAGAGCGTCTCAGAGCGGAGCGGAGCAGAGCGGAGCATCTCAGAGCGGAGCGGAGCAGAGCGGAGCGGAGCAGAGCGGAGCGGAGCAGAGCAGAGCGTCTCAGAGCGTCTCAGAGCAGAGCGTCTCAGAGCGGAGCGTCTCAGAGCGTCTCAGAGCAGAGCGGAGCAGAGCGTCTCAGAGCTCTGAGACGCTCCGCTCTGAGACGCTCTGCTCTGAGACGCATCTCAGAGCGGAGCGGAGCGTCTCAGAGCGGAGCGTCTCAGAGCAGAGCGGAGCGTCTCAGAGCAGAGCGGAGCGTCTCAGAGCGGAGCGTCTCAGAGCAGAGCGTCTCAGAGCAGAGCAGTCTCAGAGCAGAGCAGTCTCAGAGCGGAGCGGAGCGGAGCGTCTCAGAGCGGAGCAGTCTCAGAGCGGAGCGTCTCAGAGCAGAGCGTCTCAGAGCGGAGCAGTCTCAGAGCGGAGCGTCTCAGAGCGGAGCGTCTAAAAATGGGAGGGGAAACTCAGGGATAGACAGTAATATTTTAAAGCACTGGTCAGGGTTCCCACACATTTTTACCTGGTCATTTTCAAAACTTTTCCATCACTTTTTCACCCTATTTCCAGGCCTATATCAATCGTATGGTGGCAATAATGTGGCTCTTACTCCATCAATGCCCCAAGACAGACCTCGAGCAAAGGCGTCACATGACAGAACAGATCTACAAGCTAACAACGTTTGTTCTTAGCTTGTAGATGTATTATTTTTGTTACGTGATGTTCTGTATAATAGGCAGCTCTCACGCAGCACTGCATTTTACCATGTTACATATTTCATGAAATGTTAGACATGTTTTTTATGAACAAAATCAATAGCCAAAAACTATGTATATCCAAACATCTTCCAAAACATTTGATGAATTCCAAACATTTTCCAGGCCTGGCAGACAGTTTTTCTCATTTCAAAATATATCCAGGAAATTCATGACCGTGGGAATCCTGTTATTAACTGTAAAAGTACATAAAGAAATACATTCCCGGTTGTCAGGGGCAAACACTCTAAGAGAAGTTGTCAAACAACATTTACCTGTACGTGGAATGGTCATTGTGAAAAATATATCAGTGAAAGATTATATCAAAAAGTAGCTTTTTGTTTAATTGAAAAAATATTTTACAGGGTAGATTGGGGTTCCCAGAGATGAAGAATTGACCCCAGAGATGAATTGCATCAAATGGGGGTCTGTGGCCTAGTGCACATAAAAATTAGGGGGGGGGGGGGGGGGGGGTCCTTGAAATTCAAAGGTTTGAGAATCACTGACCCGTACAGACAGTAGAATGGGTGTATGTGTACCTGTGGTCCAAACATGACAGCGGCGGGTGCTCCCATCACGTCCGTTCCGGGCATGCGGCGACGGATCTTCTTGCAGAACTGTCTGATGTCGGAGCAGGAGGTGTCCAGGTCCTTCGGCAGGATGCAGAGGCTGGAGCTCTCCTGACCGGCGGTCAGGAAGGCCCGCAGGCGAGCCGACTCCACTGCCACACAGTCCAGGCCACTCTGGATGAACTGAGACACACCCATGGATTAAAGCAAAATACAATCTCACGACTGAAAAAGGTTTGTATGACCAAGTCGTAATGTGTGATTTGTGAAACAGTCGCAGGCGCATTGAGAGCATAGGTGCGCAACATGATGCCATAGAAGACATGCTGGCTTCTATGGAATACAAATGACTGAAATCAGTCGTGGCGAGAACTTGAATCCATGCACACCACGCACTTATTCTCTCTCTCCATTCCCCTGTATCTCAGGGGCGCCCACCCTCTAGAGCCTGGTTCTGCCCAAGGTTTCTTCCCAATAACCACATGAACCCAATTCTGGGGCAAACATTTGATGACAATGTATTTCAGTGTAGAGCGAAAACAGGAGTGGATCTAGAATAGAGTTCTTGGGAATCCAGTCAACTAAGTATAGGGTTTAAGTGGTTAAAAGGAGAGTTTTTTCCTTGCCACTGTTGCCAAATGTTCTCTCAGGGGGGGAAACGTTGGGTCTCTGCTCTATATGTAAACTGTCTTGAGACAATTTGTTAAATTTGACTATAGTGCCAAATCACAACAGAATTTAAAAAAAATCACCAAATTACAAAATAAACCTCCTTAGTCTTATTTTGTTAGATCCGTTTGTCTTTACAGTTGCAGTGTACGTAGCTTGCTTTCGGCTTTAACGGGCAAGGGTGTGACCGCATTAAAGGTGCAGCAGACAGCAGCAAACGGTAACCGCCTTCCATTCTGACATCTCGCCACTCCGACTAGTGGCTTCCGCGTGCGGTTAGGGTTAGGTATAGGGTTCGTTAACATCGGAAAGGCGACATGTAACCCAGCAAACACCAACAAAAAATAAATAAAGACAAAATAAAATCACAAGGCGTTGAAATACCTTGATGTGGTCAGCCAGCTGCACGGTGCAGTCCTCTGTGTGCTCCGCCAGGTGGATGCTGTACAGATGCTGGAGGACACAACAGTAGTGAGTTACTTACAGACAAGTAACAAGCATGAATATGTTGAATGCGTATTAATGCAGACCGGGCACATGCACAGTTTTTTCATGGAGAGAGACACACACACACACACACACACACACACACACACACACACAAGTGTGTGCATGTTTTAAATGCTAGATGGCAGCCTAGAGGTCCTGTATTGTTGTTACCTGGTAGTATTTGATGGCCTTGGTGAGTGGCTCCACTTGAATGGTCTCATCCAGCTGGTCTTTGTGCAGCAGGTCGATGAAGTAGTCCAGAGAGCGCTTGCCTCGTGGACGCTCATTTCAGAGTACAGCGTGCCCATCCTCTTAAACACCTCCACACTGCAGCCACTCATAGCCCTGGATGAGAGGAGGACATGACAATGGAACGACAGATAATGTTAGAAGTGGCGAGAGTGGAGAGACCGATAACGTTAAGGTTTTTGTGATACACAGGACGCTCAAAAGTAATGCATTAAGTGTGTTTTCAAACCAGTAGTGCGTTTGCTTTGTTCAGATTCAGGGACCAATATGATACAATGTTGCACTTTCCCTTGCAGCAAAAATAGCAGATTGTTGTGAGCTTGTAGAATTGCTAGTTTCACTATTCGTCATACGGTATGACGGTAAGTATGTAGGGCTTAAGTAGTTAACAGAGGACAAATCTTATAAACGAAATACGAGCGAGAAAAGTTGTCTCTCATTGGACTGAATTTTTATTGAAGATATTCAATACATTGGGAAGTTCTGGATAGCAACATGGAGCATTACCAGAATCTTTTAATTTATTTGGAATCTTGTTATAAAGTTTTAGCATGGTGGGTATTCTCCAATGACAACATTCCCAATTTAGTCTCTCATGTGCGATAGTCACTCACGGTTCATATTTGTGCAGAGTGGCCTGCAGCAGGCCCAGGGAGTAGACCAGTCCTGAGGCGAAGCTGAGCTGCTCTCCACGCTCTGAGACTTTCTGCTCTGAGACTTTCTGCTCTGAGACGCTCTGCTCCGCTCCGCTCTGAGACGCTCTGCTCTGAGACGCTCTGAGATGCTCCGCTCTGCTCCGCTCCGCTCTGAGACGCTCTGCTCCGCTCTCAGACGCTCCGCTCTGCTCTGAGATGCTCCGCTCTGCTCTGCGACGCTCTGCTCCGCTCCGCTCCGCTCTGAGACGCTCTGCTCTGAGACGCTCTGCTCCGCTCCGAGACGCTCTGCTCCGCTCCGCTCTGAGACGCTCCCCTCTGAGACGCTCCGCTCTGCTCTGAGCAGAGCGTCTCAGAGCAGAGCGGAGCATCTCAGAGCAAAGCGGAGCGTCTGAGAGCGGAGCGGAGCAGAGCGTCTCAGAGCAGAGCGGAGCATCTCAGAGCAAAGCGGAGTGTCTGAGAGCGGAGCGGAGCGGAGCAGAGCGTCTCAGAGCAGAGCGGAGCATCTCAGAGCAAAGCGGAGCGCCTGAGAGCGGAGCTTCTCAGAGCGGAGCGGAGCAGAGCGGAGCATCTCAGAGCGTCTCAGAGCAGAGCGTCTCAGAGCGGAGCGGAGCAGAGCAGAGCGGAGCAGAGCGTCTCAGAGCAGAGCGGAGCGGAGCGTCTCAGAGCGGAGCAGTCTCAGAGCGGAGCGTCTCAGAGCAGAGCGTCTCAGAGCGGAGCAGTCTCAGAGCAGAGCGTCTCAGAGCGGAGCGTCTCAGAGCGGAGCGTCTCAGAGCAGAGCGTCTCAGAGCGGAGCGTCTCAGAGCGTCTCAGAGCGGAGCAGTCTCAGAGCGGAGCGTCTCAGATCGGAGCGTCTCAGAGCGGAGCGGAGCGGAGCATCTCAGAGCGGAGCGGAGCAGAGCGTAGCGGAGCAGAGCGGAGCGGAGCAGAGCGTCTCAGAGCGGAGCAGAGCGGAGCAGAGCAGAGCGGAGCAGAGCAGAGCGGAGCGGAGCAGATCGTCTCAGAGCAGAGCGGAGCATCTCAGAGCGGAGCAGAGGGTCTCAGAGCAGAGCGTCTCAGAGCGGAGCGGAGCAGAGCGTCTCAGAGCAGAGCGGAGCATCTCAGAGCAAAGCGGAGCGTCTGAGAGCGGAGCGGAGCAGAGCGTCTCAGAGCAGAGCGGAGCATCTCAGAGCAAAGCGGAGCGTCTGAGAGCGGAGCGGAGCAGAGCGTCTCAGAGCAGAGCGGAGCATCTCAGAGCAAAGCGGAGCGCCTGAGAGCGGAGCGTCTCAGAGCGGAGCGGAGCATCTCAGAGCGTCTCAGAGCAGAGCGTCTCAGAGCAGAGCGTCTCAGAGCGGAGCGGAGCAGAGCGTCTCAGAGCAGAGCGGAGCGGAGCGTCTCAGAGCGGAGCAGTCTCAGAGCGGAGCGTCTCAGAGCAGAGCGTCTCAGAGCGGAGCAGTCTCAGAGCAGAGCGTCTCAGAGCAGAGCGTCTCAGAGCGGAGCGTCTCAGAGCAGAGCGTCTCAGAGCGGAGCAGTCTCAGAGCGGAGCGTCTCAGAGCGGAGCGTCTCAGAGCGGAGCGGAGCGGAGCATCTCAGAGCGGAGCGGAGCAGAGCGTCTCAGAGCAGAGTGTCTCAGAGCGGAGCATCTCAGAGCGGAGCGGAGCAGAGCGTCTCAGAGCGGAGCGTCTCAGATCAGAGCGTCTCAGAGCAGAGCGTCTCAGAGCAGAACGGAGCAGAGCGTCTCAGAGCGGAGCGGAGCGTCTCAGAGCGGAGCATCTCAGAGCGGAGCGGAGCAGAGCGGAGCGGAGCAGAGCGTCTCAGAGCGGAGCAGAGCGGAGCATCTCAGAGCGGAGCGGAGCAGAGCGGAGCGGAGCGGAGCGGAGCGGAGCAGAGCGGAGCAGAGCGTCTCAGAGCGGAGCGGAGCGGAGCAGAGCGGAGCAGAGCGGAGCAGAGCAGAACGGAGCGGAGCAGATCGTCTCAGAGCAGAGCGGAGCATCTCAGAGCGGAGCAGAGCGTCTCAGAGCGGAGCGGAGCAGAGCGTCTCAGAGCAGAGCGGAGCATCTCAGAGCGGAGCGGAGCAGAGCGTCTCAGAGCAGAGCGGAGCGTCTCA